>NC_077228.1:100328854-100628854 GCF_027887165.1 Monodelphis domestica | reverse complement strand
TCCAAGTTGAATCTGGTCAATGTAGCATCTCTATTGAATAATTGCTAAATAGTAATTACTAAAAATAAAATTTAATATTATAGGTATCCTAAGGTTTTTATCAGAGGAGAAAACAGCCATAATATGTTTTCTTTTTTTTCTTATATTGTCAAATTTTTCTTTGTAATTGGTCCAATAAACAATATATTTAATGGGAAGATCCCTTGATTGCTGTTCTGAAGATCTTTGCTCGAATCACATGTGACCTTGTTAAATAGGTGAACTTGGGCTATTTCTTAACTAATATGGCCTTGAATAAGTCACTTGTCATCTTAAGGACTCTTTATTCCAGAGATTCCATTATGAGGTATATATGTCAAGAAGTACTCACACACACAAAAATAATCATCACACTGTTTCTTGTAGTACTGTTGTTTTTTATAGGAGACAGCTAGATTGCTCAGTGGATGGAGTGCTGGGAAGTGCAGACAGGAAGGCCTTAGTTCACAAATGTCTTCAGTCACTTCCTAGCTGTGTAAGCCCAGGCAAGTCACTTAATCTCTTATTGTATTACAGAAGTATCCAATGGATCCACTGGAGAAGGAGATGGCCCATCATTCTAGTATCCCTGCAAAGAAAATCCCATGGATAGCTATAGTCCAGGGAGTTAGAAAGAGTCAGACACAATCAAATGACAGTGCAACAATACTTGTACAGTAGCAAAGAAAAGTGGAAAAAAAGTAAATAACCATTGACTGACAAATGTCTAATTAAAATTATGGTACATGAAAGTAATGGAATATTATTATACTATAAAAACAAAGAGGCATCTCCTCTGATCTAAGTAAAAATAAATAGAACCAGAAAAACAACTTACTTAATGCCCATAGTAAATTGAAAGTAAAGAAAATAACAGCCTTCTCTGTGATTCTTGTGACCAAAGCTAGCCCTGTAAATGAAATGAATAATTCTACTTTGCAGAGATGAGATATGTTAGGTATGGAAACACTGCATATATTGTTAAAGATATTTTGTTTAATATTTTCTTTTTTTTCCTTTTTTTGATTTTCGCTAATATGGATGACATTCTGAATAGAGAGAAAAGAAGGGATATATTTTAAACAAAAAGATGGAAAAAATAATCAACAAAAAAATTAAAGATAAGGGGAAAATGACATTACAGGGAATTACTTACAACTAAAAAGTCTCCCACTTAAAAGACACTTTTGAATCAACAGCAGCATCTGAATATTTCAAATTATGGTAGTTGGATCCCCAAAACACTAGACAATATCCTTGATCCTCTACTCCATTTTTAAAGAAATGTATATAGCACCTACCCCAGCAACTACCCCAATAATCTCAATTACAATAAAAATATTTTGAGGACACAAAAAATATGTGATTCAGTAAAATAATCACCACATGTCTCATTATTGCTAAGCACAATTATTATTCCAAGAATATGAACAATCATTGAATTTTAGAATTGAGATAAAACTTAGGAATAAAAAAGCCCAGACATTTGTGCAAGTGGGCTTACCCAAAGTCACAGGACAGTAAATGACAAAGCCAGCACTAAACTCCAGATCTTTAGATTCATTGTTGAATCATATCTCCATACTTCATGACTAATATTATTAAAAATCGTTAAAGGAGAGGGTTAAGGCAATTTGTTAGTTGTTAAAGGAGAGGGTTAGTTGGGGTGTATGGGGTGCTCAGGGAAGGGTAGTATCTCTGGTATGGAGGGCTTGTTGTGCCCTCCTAGGGCAGCTCTCCAGCCTCTGACCCCCACCTGACACCCAACCCTCACTTGTGGCTACCAGTAGCTGCTAGCATGCAGCAGCGACCACACCCCGGGCAACAGCTTCAACAAGCCGACTAAACCTTGTGAGGGTAGCCATTGGGTCGTCGACCCCTGGTGAACCAGGGCTTTGCTCACCCAGCATATGAAGACTGCTTCTGCTGAACAGACAGAAGAAACCAATAAGAAGGTTCAACGGCTGAGAGGGCGACGCAGCAAAGCACTGTGGAGTGCTTAGGGCGTGTTAGAGCACAAAAGACAACACGGCCATCCAATGCAGCGAAGGAAGTCTCCAGGTGTAACGACTTTTCGTACCAATGGACCCAGGCTTCCAAAGCCCAGAGAGTGGACTGTCTCTGTGCATGGACTTTTCCACTTAAATCTCCTTCACGCACAAGTATCTTTGTGCACACTCATCTGTCCTAACCCCGTCCACCCTCTTCAAGACCTGCAGTGATGGGGGAGTGGCGACGCAACAGAAGGAGGTGACCACTGGCAGTTGTAGTCACGATCCTGCATGTAGGCGGCCCACGGACCAGTGGTCGCTCGGCCCTGTGGGCAGTAGGGACGTTAGGCAGCATCCTGGGCGACTGAGCAGCCCACTCTAGGACAGCATTACTCACCCTAATCAAGGGAGGGGACTAGAAAAGGTGTCCCAAACATCGCCTGCCCTACAAACACCCGGTCAGCACACCGCGGCTGGCGGGTCATCCCTTTAAACGGTTGAAATCAAAAGAAACAAAATACAAAGAAGCTCCTACTAGGAGCATGGAACATCAGAACATTACTTGATAGAGAGAATACCCCAAGACCTGAGAGAAGAACAGCTCTAATCGGTAAAGATGCGGCACGATATAACATCGACATCTCAGCATTAAGTGAAACACACTTACCAGAAGAGGGATCACTAAGAGAACCCACCACTGGATACACCTTCTTCTGGAAAGGTAGAGCCTCAAATGAAGACAGAATCCACGGTGTTGGCCTGACCATCAAGACCAGTTTGCTCAAACAGCTGCCAGACTTGCCTGTGGGCATCAGCGGGAGGCTCATGAAGATCCGTTTGCCTCTCATCAAAGACCGGTATGCCACAATCATCAGCGCATTTGCCCCAACACTGACCAGCACAGAGGAGACCATCGAGCAGTTCTACTCTGACCTGAGTGCCTTCTTGCACTCAGTGCCCACAATTGACAAGCTGATACTACTGGGAGACCTCAATGCCCACGTTGGCCAGGGCCATGAAAGATGGAAAGGAGTGCTCGGCAAACATGGCGTGGGCAAAATGAACAACAATGGCCTACTGCTACTCAGCAAATGCTTAGAGTTCGAACTCACCATCACGAACACTGTGTTCAGAATGGCGAACAAATATAAAACACCGTGGAAGCACCCACGATCAAAACCGTGGCATCTCATTGACTACATCATTGTACGCCGGCGAGACATCCAGGATGTAAAGATCACCAGAGCCATGAGAGGAGCTGAATGCTGGACAGACCACTGATTGGTTATAGCGACTCTTCAAATGCGCATTGCACCTCGCCATCCAAAACGCACCCAGACAGTTCGCGCATTTTACAACGTGAGTCGTCTTAGAACTCCATCTTATTTGCAAACATTCCAGTCCTGCCTGGACGACAAGCTGTCTGTCCAGGGACCAATCACTGGAAGCTAAACCGAGAAATGGAACCAGTTCAGAGACGCATTAAAGGAAACATCAAAGGCAGTCCTAGGCCCCAAACAATGCAACCACCAGGACTGGTTCGACGAGAACACTGCTATTAAAGACCTATTGAGCAAAAAGAACAAAGCCTTTATGGAGTGGCAAAATAAGCCAAACTCTACTCCTAAAAAGAACAGATTCAAGTCTCTCCAAGCCATGGCGCAGTGTGAGATCAGGAAAATGCAAGACTGATGGTGGGAAAAAAAGGCAGAAGAAATCCAACACTTTTCTGACACGAAAAACTATAAACAATTTTTCAGTTCCCTCAAGACTGTCCATGGGCCATTAAAACCCACCACCACTCCCTTGCTATCTTCTGACAGTGACACTCTCATAAAAGATAAAAAAGGCATCAGCAACAGGTGGAAAGAACACTTCAGTCAGCTTCTCAACCGACCTTCTTCAGTCAACCAAAGTGCCCTTGACCACATCCCCCAAAACCACACCATTGAACAACTTGATGTCCCTCCTCCAATAGAGGAAGTCCAAAAAGCCATTAAACAAATGAGTGTAGGCAAGGCACCCAGTAAAGACAGGATCCCAACCGAGGTGTACAAGGCCTTAAATAGAAAGGCACTCCAGGCATTCCATATAGTGCTGACCAGCATATGGGAAGAGGAAGACATGCCCCCAGAACTCAGAGATGCCTCCATCTTAGCTCCATACAAGAACAAAGGCGCACGAGCAGCCTGTGACAACTACAGAGGCATCTCACTACTCTCCACTGTTTGAAAGATCCTCACCCATGTTATACTCAACAGACTCCTGTCATCTGTTTCAGAGCAGAAGCTGCCTGAATCACAATGTGGCTTCCGACCAGATCGCAGCACCATCGACATGGTGTTCACGGTGAGGCAAATGCAGGAGAAATGCCTTGAGCAGAACCTGAGTTTCTACATTGTCTTCATAGACCTGACGAAGGCGGTCGACACAGTGAACAGGGACGCATTGTGGGTGATCCTTAGTAAGCTCATTTGCCCAGCAAAATTCGTCAAACTGATTCAGCTCTTTCATGTCGACATGACAGGGGAAGTCCTATCTGGTGTAGAGACTTCTGATTGCTTCAACATCTCCAATGGCATGAAACAAGGCTGTGTCCTCGCTCCGGTACTATTCAACCTATACTTCACCCAAGTATTATGTCATGCTGTGATGGATCTAGACCTGGGCGTCTACATCAAATACCGACTGGATGGCTCACTATTGGACCTTCTCTGCGTGACCACAAAAACAAAGACAACAGAGAGACTCATCCTGGAAGCTCTCTTTGCAGATGACTGTGCTCTCATGGCCCACCAAGAAAATCGTCTCCAAATCATTGTGGACAGGTTCTCCACCACAACAAAACTGTTTGGCCTGACTATCAGCCTCAGCAAAACAGAGGTGCTGTTCCAACCTGCACCAGGGAGGCCAACAAACCAGCCATGCATTACAACAGATGGCACGCAGCTTTCTAACGTCAACACTTTCGAGTACCTGGGCAGCACCATGTGCCAACGACGGGTCCCTAGACCATGAGATGAATGCCAGGATCCAAAAGGCCAGCCAGGCACTCGGGCGGCTGCGCTCCAAAGTCCTCCAACACAGAGGTGTAAGCACTGCGACGAAGCTCAAAGTGTACAACGCAGTGGTCCTCAGCTCGCTCCTGTACGGTGTGAGACATGGACACTGTACCGGAAGCACATGAAACAGCTGGAGCAATTCCACCAACGCTCTCTCCGGTCAATCATGAGGATCCAATGGCAGGACCGAATCACCAATCAGGAAGTCCTCGACAGCCAACTCCACCAGCATCGAAGTGATGGTCCTCAAAGCCCAGCTACGATGGTCTGGACACGTCATCCGCATGGACCCACAGCGAATACCAAGACAGGTATTCTATGGTGAACTGTCAGCTGGACTCAGGAAACAAGGCCGACCAAAGAAAAGATTCAAGGATCAGCTAAAGTCCAACTTGAAGTGGGCTGGCATTACACCAAAGCAACTAGAACTCGCTGCCTCTGACAGAAGCAGCTGGCGAACTCACATTCACCATGCCGCCACCACCTTTGAGGATGAACAACGTCAACGTCTTGCCATTGCGCGTGAACACCAACACCAGGCCACACCCGCACCTCCCGTAACAACTGGCGTCCCAGGCCCCATGTGCCACAGACTCTGCGCCTCAGCCTTTGGACTCCAAAGCCACATGAGGGTACACCGTAGATGAAAACGCACAAAGACAATTGTCATTCTCGGTCACCAAGAGACTACTACTACTAGTTGGCAATCTGGATGAATCAAAGACTAAACCATTAAAGGATAGCATAAGGTAGGGATTTTCATATACTTGCTAAAATACAATCAATACATTCCCTCATTATTTTCCAGAATGTTGATGCTTATAAAATAATGCAGATCATAAGTCCAGGTTGGCTCATTCAGTTATCATTTCTCCTATCTGGTGACCTCATTAAATGATTCAATAAACTAAAGTTATATCATGAGTGCAAGACATGGTCATAGCAACAGCTTATCAATATGCATGCTAAATGAAGTCAGATCATAAGAAATTTGAAAAATAATTCTTGATTTGTTATTATAATCTCACTTAAGTTGTATTGATTTTTCACTGTCCATATTGTCTCAAGGATAAGTCTGTGTGTTCAAAAACCAATGACACTATATGGTCATCAACTTTGCTAAGAGAAGGAATCATTAAAATATATTTTCTCACAGGATGAGAATATTTCTTTCTGTTGGTTGAGCTATGCCTATAACTTTTATTCAGGTAGATGAGCTTTATTAGTTAATGTCAGTGTTGCCTAGTGTCTTTATCTGAATTTTAGCATCTTTTAAAAAGGCATTTCATCAGTACAGTTGAGGTAAGGTTTGTTTGTTTTTTTCTCTTTAAATTCTGCTTTGCAAAGGAAAGTGATAAATGTTGGAGGGGGTTGTGGCAAAATTGGGACACTAATACACTGTTGGTTGAGTTGTGAATTGTTCCAACCATTCTGGAGGGCAATTTGGAACTATGCACAAAGGTCTTTAAATGAATGCTTGCCCTTTGATTCGGCCATAGCACTGCTGGGTATATACCCCAAATAGATAATAAGGAAAAAAAAAACTTGTACAAAAATATTCATAGCTGTGTTCTTTGTGGTAGCAAAAAAAATTGGAAAATGAGGGGATACCATTCAATTGGGGAATGGCTGAACAAAATGTGGTATATGTTGGTGATGGAATACTATTGTCCTGAAAGGAATAAAGAAATGGAAGAATTCCATGTGAACTGGAATGGCCTCCAGGAATTGATGCAGAACGAAAGGAGAAGAACCAGGAGAACACTGTACATAGAGACATACATTATCGCACAATCAAATATAATGGACTTTTCAACCAGTACCAATGCAATGACCCAGGACAATTCAGAGGAACTTAGGAGAAAGACTGCTATCCACATCCAAAGAAAGAACTGTGGAATCAGAAATGCATTAGAAAAACATATGATTGACCACGTAATGGAATGGGGATGTGATTAGGGTTTTGATGTTAAAGAATTGCTCTACTGCAAACATTAATAACATGGAAATAGTTTTTGAATAATGATACAGGTAAAATGCAGTGGAACTGCTTGTTGGCTTTGGGGTGGAGGGGAAACAGGGGGGCGCATTATTCATGTAACCATGGAAAAATATTCTAAATACAAATTTTAAAAAAAGAAAAAAGAAGAAAAAACAAAACCCAAAAGATAAAAATGTTGCTTTGTTGACTTTACATGACTTGCATTTAGCCTTTTCCATATTTCTTAGGATTTCTTACATTTTTCATTCCTGAGAATATAATGATATCCTAATAATAATAATGCAGCTTTTCAATCATTTCTTAGATACAGAATTTCCCCGACAAATAATGCTGATATGAATATTATCATACACATGTATCTTTTCTTGTTGTCAAAAACTTTCTATCAATAGAAAATCAAGAATTAAAAGGAATCACCATTGTGTAAAAGGCAAAATCTGAAAAAACTCCAGAGCTTTGCAGAGGATTATAGAGTTGAGAAGAATCTGAAAAATCATGTAGTCCAACTAACTAATTTTATAAATGAAGAACTTGATGTCTCAGAGAGACTATGTGGTTTGCCCAATACCATATTGGTATTAAGCATTAGAATCAGGGATGAATTCATGTCCATTGTTTCCAAATCCAGCTTTCTTTCCACTGAACTACACTGATTTGCAGTGATACCTCAGAATTATTTAATATATACTTTTCTAATTATTGCTGATTTTAATAATGATATAAAATGGTAATTTTCTTCCTTCATTTTATTAAGTTTCTTTTTATGATCTATCAAATTTGGGTAATTATACTGTCCCCTTCAAGAGAAAAGGACCCTACTTTGTGGGAAACTATCAGTTCAATGCATTCTTATCAGAGTATGATTTGGAGAAAATCAGATCTTTACAACAGGTTGGACTTTGGGGTTGAAGGCTACCTGGACCATGTACACCAAACTATACCAGTGCTTCCAATAATCTCTTTGGAGAATTTTACTCTGGCTCAGACTTTTCCCTAAAAGTAGCTGAAATATAAAATGGCATTAGCTATTATATTTTAAATTCCTTAAGAGCATGGATAATTTGATAACACTCTAACATGGTCATCTGCATATAGAATGAATTTATAAATGCTTATTGCATTTGGGATAGGTAAATCACTTTATTTGTAAACAGATATTTCAGAATCACAGAAACTCAGAGTTGGAAGGGACATCAGTGATCATATATGTTCAATGGATCTCTAGTGAGAGGGTTCCCACTATCCCAAATATAGCAATTACCCTGATTAAGGTTAATATTTAGGGGAAAAGTAGAACAATTAAATTTAAAATTAATATTTACCCAGCTACACCCCCAATTAGTAACAATAACCACAAGATCATAAGCTTTGCCATAGTTGTAATTCTTATGAAATGGTCATAATCTTCACAATAAGGCTTCTACTATTTGCCAGCAGAGCATAATGGGATAATTTAGACCTATACTCTGGCACTTTAATCTATTTTTTGCAATTCTAGTAATAGATACATTATCAGGGTTCTTCTGGATCTCAACACAGTCAGTTTTGTGGCTTATTCTCAAGATTCAGTCTCAATTTATTGTATTAGTTGATGGTGCTAAAATATATCCTGCAAAACACAGCAGCTATGCTAGTCTGTTAGCTTTTACATAGTATCTCACTTGCTAAGTACCAACTTCTGGGGGGAAAATAGTATGATTAGAGACAAAAAAAACTTGAAAAGGAAATAGAAATACCAGGGATGATAATGCTTTACCATTTTTCATCTTCCTTCCTTTTTCTTTCTTCCTTCCTTCCTTCCTTTCTTTCTTCCTTCCTTCCTTCCTTCCTTCCTTCCTTCCTTCCTTCCTTCCTTCCTTCCTTCCTTCCTTCCTTCCTTTCTTTCTTTCTTTCTTTCTTTCTTTCTTTCTTTCTTTCTTTCTTTCTTTCTTTCTTTCTTTCTTTCTTTCTTTCTTTCTTTCTTTCTTTCTTTCTATCTTTTTCTTTCTTTCTTTTTCTTTCTTTCTTTCTTTTTCTTTCTTTCTTTCTCTCTTTCTTTCTTTCTCTCTTTCTTTCTTTCTCTCTTTCTTTCTTTCTCTCTTTCTTTCTTTCTCTCTTTCTTTCTTTCTTTCTTTCTTTCTTTCTTTCTTTCTTTCTTTCTTTCTTTCTTTCTTTCTTTCTTTCTTTCTTTCTTTCTTTCTTTCTTTCTTTCTTTCTTTCTTTCTTTCTTTCTTTCTTTCTTTCTTTCTTTCTTTCTCTCTCTGTCTCTCTCTCTCCTTCTCACTTACTGTCTCCATCTTAGTATCAATGCTAAGGCAGAAAAATGGTAAGGGCTAGGCAATGGGGGTTAAGTGACTTGCCCTGGGTCACAAAGCTCAAAGTGTATGAGACCACATTTGAACCAAGACATCCCACCCTGTCCCCCACCATGCCTGTCTCCAGGTCTGGCTCTCTAGCCATTGAGCAACCCAGCTGCCCCCTTTACCACATTTCAATAGAAAATTAAAAAAAAAAAACAGAAAAGCAGAGATACAGTCATGAACATATAGATGTTTTGAACTGCAGATGAAATGTGGGAATATTAATTTGGCTACCAATTTTATTTTATTTTAAAATGTCTTATTGAAGTATCTTTTAAGAGAAAAAACTCAAGAAAAAATTCATGCAGCATATATACATAAGTCATATAACACATACACATACATATACATATGAATATGCTAATCATTTGTATATCTTGCATAACACACTTGGATAACAGAGAACTTTGATATAAAGATCCCCTCCATTAGACCCCCTACTTATCCTAGATGCATTGATTTTGTTTTTCCAAAAGTCTTTGTTTTCATAAAATCAATTTTTTGTTTTATCTCTCATAATTGCTTTTTTTTTCTGGTTTGTTAAGAATGTACTTTCAGCCTGTCATGGTAAAAGGTATATGATGTGCTTCTCTTCTTAATTTTATAGTATAATATTTGCTTTTGGTTTTAGATATGTTTTATTTAATGATATATATATATATTTTTAATTTATGATTCCCTCTATGTCTAGGCAGTTAGGTGGCACAATGGATAGAGTGGCAGAAAATCTTCTTCCTGGTGCCCTGTATATGCTCCTGCTCCTCATGAGATGGAATTATTTCCATTCTTTTTCAAGATGGGGTGGAAGACAGGCAGACAGACATACAGACAGACAGAGACAGAGAATCATAAGTGCTTAATAGAAAACTAGAATTTAAGAATATCTCAAAAGTACACCATCCTTTAAGTCTTTAGTAAATCATTGTTGAATTGATTCTTTAATATATAAAATTCTCACCACTGGTACCCTTCAAACAATTTCCCCCTTTTTCTGGACACAATTTTAGAATGTGAATTAATTTGCTCCACTTGGATTATAAAATTTTTTTGGAAAGTTTTTATTACTCAAAGGGAAGTAGACCTGTATATAACAAACTTGAATATATATATTTAGCCTTGCTTCAACTGATTGTAGGATTTGCTGTGATAGCCCTAACTTTTATCTTCTCACAAATTATATTCCTAGACAATCATTTCCGGGAGAGAGAGCATAGTGGGTGGGAAAAACTCAGGCCTATAAATCAGATTATCCTGCATTCAAATTCTGCCTCTCACAGTATCTACTTCTTGAATATCAGACCAGTACCTTAAAATTTTTGAATATCAGACCAGTACCTTAAAATTTGGACTTAACTATAACATAAAAATATAAAAAGCTCGTTAACTATAAAATGAATGTTGGGGTTCTATACCTAGATGTAGTTGTGATTATAATCATCATCTTTTATGAAAATATTTTGTTGGGGGCAGGTGATTTCTGGGGACATAATAACACAGTAGATACAATGTTGGATGTGAAGTCAGAAAGGCCTGAGTTCAAATGTGATTTAAAACATTTATTAACTGTATGTATGACTCTTAGAAAGTAACTCAATTGCTATCTATTCAGTTTCCTCATCTATAAAATAAAGATAACAATAGTACCTATCTACCATTCCTCTACCCAATCTATTCTTACCTTAAATGGTCCAGGAAGAAAACTCATTCTTCAGGTTATTGTACCATCAGTGATTGTCAATATCACATAGTAAACTTCAAAGAAAAATACACATATTCACAAGCACTTATCATCCATTTTTCTTCTCTCTTCATTCACTTACTCAGCGAATTAAACTTCGGATTCTGCAGGGTAGATTGAGTTTTATGCATGTCAGAGAAAGTTGATATGCTTCACAGGAAGTATGAGATGAAATAGAATGAGTATTTTTTTAAACAGGTCTGCTGTGAGTGTGAATATGTATTTTGTGAAACTGAGAGTAGAAAAACAGGTGGATCAGAAGCAGAAAACAAGTTGCTTTTCAAATAATGAATTACTCTGCATTTTTGCAGAATGGTTCCATTCAATGTTTTGTTTTGTTTTTTAGATTAATTGATTGTTTATTTTTATCTTATTTTTCAATATTATTCTCCTTTCTCATTTTGGTTTTTACTGATTTACTAGGATAAGCCTCTTAGGGAAAAAAAGAGCTAGAAGGAGCCTGGAAGATCTGTAATTTTATACTTGAGGAAACTGAGGACTAGAGAGGCAAGTGACTTATCAAAGATGACTAGCAACTAGATGGCATAGTGGATAACACATGAAACTTGGAGTTAGGAAGATGAGTACAAATCCTGCCTCAGACATCAACACTGACTGTATAAGTCATTTAATGGGACAGCAAGGTCATCCAGTGGATAGTGCTGGACCTAGAGTCAAGAAGACACGTCTTGTGTTCAAACCTGGCCTCAGACACTTAATAGGTGTGTGACCCTGGATAAGTCACTTAACCTTATTTGCTTCAGTTTCTTCATCTGTAAAATGAAGGAAAAGGAAATGGCAAACCACACTCTGGTCTCTTTGTCAAGAAAACTCCAAATTGGGCCAAAAGAGTTGGACATGACTAAAATGACCAAACAATAACAAGTCACTTAAAATTTCAACCTCAGTTTCCACAACTATAAAATGGATCTAATAATTATACCCACATCTTAGAGCTGTGAAGTTTAAAGGAAATAACAGAACATTTCAAATCTTATAATATTAGTTATTTTTATCGGTATCAAATAGCCTCTTAGAACTAGTCCATGATGCTCTGACAGTAGTACAAGCTCATGTGAAGAATTCTGTTGGTGATAGGTAGAGAAGGAGTATCCCAGAAGATTGGTGACTTTTCCTATGCTATCTTTTTCACATATTCCAAGACTGTTTTTCATTTTCTCTTTGTATTCTGAATGCCCAATGCAATACCTTGCATGAGGGACTTAATAAATGTTGATTGAATTAAACTTAAAATAAGATAAAAGAAAGGGAAAGTTGAAGTTTACTTCTATGGAAACCAGGAAGCCTCTGCAAACCCATTCTGAGAGTAATAAGAATAATTCAAGCAAGAGTTTTTAGCTCCAGGGGTCAGATTTTTAAATATATCTTCCTGAAATAAGGCTAGAGAGTCTCAGAGTTTTTAGGTATATGTAAAAGAAAGGGAGGGTTAAAGCCTTAAACAAAACAAATAAAAACAGAAATGGGAGCCACACTGAGACAATTACTTTCATTTTAATCATTTATTATATAAATATCACATCAGTAATCATCTGGATTATTAGGTTCCCAATAGTCATATTGTTGGGGCAGCTATGTGTTTCTGTTGATAAAACACAAGGCTTGGAAACAGGATCTTTTTTTAGTTCAAATTCAGCCTCAGACAGTTACTACATGCTTGTGGGACTCTGGGCAAGTCACTTAACTTTGTTTGCTTCAGTTCTTCTGGAGAAAGAAATGGCAAACCACTCCCATATCTTTGCCAAGATAATCATGAAATGGGATCATAACTGAAATGATTCAACAACAAAATATTCATATAGTAATTAAAGGGTTATTATGTAGTGGCTTTCCCACCCTAATAGGCAGTACAGGTATTATTATTCCTATTTTTCACGTGAAAAAAACTGAACTTCAGAGAAGTTGTGAATTTTTTTTCCAGGTCTTATCTACATAAGTATCAGAGCAAGGAGAGAAAACTAAAATCCTTAATTCCAAATACTGTTTGTTTCTACTTTACTGCTGTATTTTCCTTTCCAAATAGCAGACGTCTTCGTTCTTAGTTTTTAACCCCTAAAACTTTATTGAAAAAGATATCTTCAAGATTAGGAGAACCTTCTGAATGAATGCATCTTTTATAATAATAATAACCCAAATTTCACCCACATTGGTTTATTTTTATGTAGACTCTTGTAGAAAAATATCTCTGGTTATTACACTGAGGAGGAATTGAGACAATTAAAATATTATTATTTTGACAGGCTTAAATCTTTAATTAGACTGCCACAAGTCAGAGAGCTATTAAAATTGATTCTTGAGAGACCTTCAGGTAATACAGAAAATAGGTTGAAAAAGGAATAAAACAAGTGTTTACCAGGTGGGGAGGGAAAGGAGAGAATCATATTTATTCCGTAACTATGGCTTGAAAGGCTATGCACATTAGAGTGAAAATGAGAACTTTCTATCCTTCTCCCAGTCTTCCCATAGGGATTGTGGTTGGTGATCTACTTTGGAGAGAGTCAACTGACTGCTGACAAAATACCCACAGAGAAGAAAGGCTTCTGCCCATTTGGGAGGTACTATCTGAAGTGGTTTGGCTCATTTCCTGGCTTATTTCCAAATAGGGTATTACTTTTGATCTTCCAGAGTTACTTTATGCATGAAAGGGGAAAAAATAATCTAATTTTAAGATGTATAAAGAAAAGCAAACTTAGAGAACAGAAGGAAGTAGACCAAAGACTTTAACAATTTCTAACTTCTTTGAATTTATAGCAAAATGTTGCTAGAACAGACTCCAATCTGTTATCATCTTAATGGGGAAAGAGTCTCAATAAAAGTCATAAGAAATAGAATGAAAAATCTAATGAAAATTGGAGCCTTGTCATTTCAAACTTGTGCTCCATTTAGTTTGGTGTTGAATTGGTGGAAAAAAATTAGTATATTCTTGGACATGTTTTGAGATTTTGCTTGATTCTGAAGTGGAAGAGAGAGAGGAGAGGAGAGGACTTAAAGGTGACAGACAGTGCAGAGACCAAGACTAAGCCAGATATTCTTAATTAAGATCAACTGATAACCACTTGACCTTTAGGCAAGTCTTAACCACTGAGTTCTCCACCCACAAAATTCAGGTATGATTATTAAAATAAGTTGTTATTTTTAAACTACAGAATTAAAAGAAGTAACAGTAACATATTTTGTTCATCAATACCAGTATTTACCTCCCATTAACTTTTTTGGATTGTGGTGATTTTATAAAGGAGCTAAGGAAAATTTGTTTCTGAAGATGAAATAGACTTAATTGATTATAACTACATCTGTCATGTATCTGTATGGAACTAGACAGAAAGATACTAACTCCTATCCCCTCCCCCAAAAAAAGTCCCATTAACTTTCTGATACATCATGACCCTGGGATGTATCATAATAGCGTCAGAAGAAGATATTTGGAGACAGAATACATGACTGAAAATCCTAACTGCTACATGCAATCTTTGTAACTTTGGTCAATTATTTAATATCTGGTCAAATATTTAATATGGTCAGCTATTTAATATAATAATAATATTATAGATGAGTTCCTCATCTATAAAATGGGATTGGCGTAGATAGCTTCAGGTGTCTTCCAGTCCTAAATCTAGACTCTCTGGATTTGATGATTGAATGACTCTATCGATAAAAGTACTATTGATACCTGATGATTTTTGTTTCAGAGGATCTGGGACCTTATGGATGTGGTTGTTTCCTGCAATGACTCAAATCATGACCCATCCATGTATGACCTTTGCCTGTGTCTTCTCAGTTTGCCACAAGGCTCCAGTCTATGTATTTGAGGACTTCCTTGCCTTTTCCTGATATGATGACTACTGAGGTGCCAGTTTTTTAGAGTATGCAAAAATTTGCCCTTGCTGGTGGATTATTTAAAACAGGCTCTAAGAACTTGGTCCTCATTGGCCAATTGATCTCCTTTGCCCCCAACCTTGAGATACCAGTGAAACAGACAGGTTAGTCATTAGTTCTACCTTGAACTCCATATATGACTAGTCCATCATTTTTGGTTTTATTTTTCCTTGATAAAAATCTTTAGTTTATGCCCCTTTGTGTGCAAATTCTCTGTTGTAATTCACTGTACTCTACCTTCTTTATACTTCCTTCTTGCCTGTCTAGGGGATCCTTAACTACAATTCATTCAATACCCTAGTACACTGAGACAGTCAGGCCTAGAGATGGAAAGTGTCTGGTTCAAATTTGGCCTCAGGCACTTATCAATTGTGTGATCCTAAACAAATCATTTAATCTCAATTGTTTTACCCTTAACACCCTTTTGCCTTGGAACTGGTGCTTATTATCAATTCTAAGAAAGTAAAGGTTTATATTTTTAAAAAATTAAAAATTTAAAAAAGAATATCAGATTCCAGGATTTAAAGAAAAAGAAAACAGGCTTCTGTTACAAGACAAACTTGGGATCTTCAAAACAAATATACAATTACCTGGAGGCAATCAAGTCATAGCACGAAAATTCACATTTTGCAATAAGGTTTTAGTAACTGTGATCAGAATTCCTGTTATCTGGGCCCAGACAGACATCACAAATGCACAGATGTTTCAGTAATGAACTCTGTTCCTAAATATATGGGTCAGTGTAAAATACCTGACTTTGAGTCTGGAAGACACAGGGTTAGGTTTTTTTTAAGGCATTGGGCACATATGCCTCTAGGTTGTCTTCTGGCTACAAATTGGTTCCTATTATCCTAAAGATAAGAGAAATAAACTAAGAGCTATAAGTTTAGGAGGCAATGAGATAAGAGGAGGAGGTGAGGGGTGGAGGAGGACCAAGAAACATCCTCCAGGTTTGAAATTAGGGAATTTGAATTCTAATCCAGGTTTTGGTATTTATTACCTATGTGGTATTATTGTATGATATGTTGTTCATCCTTTGTTATTGAAGATGACCAATGATTAAGTGATGTGTTGACTTGTGCTTGAATTGGAATTAAATGAAGCAGAATTACATAAAGTCATTAGCCTCACTCTCTCTTCCAGAGTCATCCAAATCCAATGGCAAGACAAAAGTCAGGAGGACGGGCTATGGCCTGGGATGCAGTGGGTGACATTGACATCTTTGATATTTGGCCAAGCTCTAAATGTTCCTCAGGACCAGTTTCTATTGGCCTTCATAGCTGTGAAAACAAATTGCTCTCATCCACTCAGGGGAAGTCTTCATCGGGTTGGGGTAGACATCACTCCAGTTTATGTAGGGGTTTGAAGCCAAGATGGTTTTTACTGGAGTGTGGCCACTATGCGTTCTATAGCTTCTTGGAGCCACAGGTGAGAGCTGGGTGACAGATAGACACTAAAGGTGTATGAACATCCCTGAAAAGGGCTCACTCAGTGGCCCTCACGCCAGAGGTGCTAGTACTTCCTGCACACCCCACTTACACCCCATAAGATATTAGGAAGTCCTTCAACTTCAAGTTTCTTCAACTATAAAAATGAGGAAGTTGTTCTACATATAGTCTGTTATGACATATAATAGGAAACTAATTGTAATTAAAAAAAAGAGAGTTGGTTGGAAATTTTACACCAAGTTTAGTAGAAAGAAATAGGATAAAATGTGCTCATAAGATAGAAGCCTTGAGTAACATAGTGTAGGAACTAGCTCAGTTTGCCTCTCTCTTTTCTTCCCCTATACCAGTTAATCCTTTTCTCCTACCAGTATCAGTCACTATCTTTTTTCTTCAATAAAGTAAAATGTAAGTGATATTTCTGTTTAAACAAACAGAACTCCCACATCTTTTTAATAGGTGGATAAAAATGTTCTCTATAAAAATTCCAGAGTTGCCATCTCTGTAAAAGTTTGAGATTTTTCTCTGTTCCCTGGGAAAAAAAAAAAAACTTCTCTTTTTTTCCTTTTTTTTCCATTTTGTTGCAATTATTTCAAAGGTCCGTTCCAGTTTTGAGTTATAAGACCCAGTGATCTGATTCTGTAGTCCTAAGGTGTTGTGAAATCTCATTTGAAATAGAAAGATGGACTAAAAATCCATCCTCCCTATGGGGATCCAGCTTAATTTAGTGCTAGAAGGGAAAAAGAAGTTACATAACAGGAATTAGTATAGTAAATACTCAGTGTAGATAGAAGGTGCTGGTTTGGGAGTCAAAGGACTCCATCTCAAATTCTATTATGTATAGAATAGCAGGGGTAAGGGGCAAGACACTCACACCATCTGGAAAATTTGCATAATTTTTTTTTTGGCTCTTCTGTAGCATCAGAGAAGTCTGAATTTTTTCTTTTTCCTTTATAAAAGGAAAGTTTATGGCACTTTATATTCACATATGAGTTACAAAAATTTAAAAGATTTCTGCATTTATAGCCTATGTGTGTTGTCTGCTGACTTTCTATAGTCTTTTCACAACTTTTAACTTTTTACTTATTTGAACTTTAAAAAAGAAATTGTGTATGTTTATGGTATTAAAAGATAAAATGTGTTTATATCATACAATAATATATATCTATGCATTTATGCATTTCTAAAGCTCTTTTGTATGGTCTGATGGTCTTCAGTATTGTTGGTGACTTCTGTAAAACTCCCCTAAAATTCCCATTTAATTTCTTATGCTGACCCAGGATATAACAAAACCACAGTAGGGAAAGTTGCAATGTGAAAGAGCCACCTGTATTACCTATAATCTTGGACTGCCCTGTATGTCAATTTTTCTCTACATAAAAGGAGTAGAATGGACTAGACGATCTCTAAGATCCCTTTTAACTCCAAAATATGGTCCTCATGATCCTTGGAGAAATGACATAAGTAAATGGAAATTCTCTTTAACTCTTTAGAGCAGTGTTAATGAAGTCATAACTTCATACCTATGTGGGTTTAAAGGAGGTGGAGGGTGATAAAAGCAAGACATTAATCCTTCCTCTGGAAGGAGGACATGAAGAGCCCCTTTTCAGGGCTTCATCATTCCTTTGATGTCCAGTTGCCATTCAGCTCTCACCCACAACTGCAAGAAGCTATAGAATGGGCAGTAGTCATACTCCTATAAAACCATTTTGGGAGGCAGGCTA
Source organism: Monodelphis domestica (assembly GCF_027887165.1). Taxonomy (NCBI): domain Eukaryota; kingdom Metazoa; phylum Chordata; class Mammalia; order Didelphimorphia; family Didelphidae; genus Monodelphis; species Monodelphis domestica. The sequence continues at coordinate 100,610,641 of NC_077228.1, read as the reverse complement.
AACTGGGTTGAGGGTAACCAACAGTCTCAAACTCATTGGTGATCTAGAAAATGTCTATCCCAGACCTGTGAACTTTTCCTGCAGACACAGGGGCTGACAAAAATAATTTGTTCCCATGGCCATGGAGGCTGTGGGACAGATGCTATGGAGAGCTTAGGGTTTGGTGGAACATTGAAGATGCCAAGGTCATCCCCTGCATTCCATGCCAAATTTCATTATCTTTACTTGTATTACCATAGGTCCAGTGACTGGAAGAGAGAATGAAGCCAAGGACTTTGTACAACTCTGTCTCACTTAAATCCTATTTATGTGGTAGTCAAAAGACATCACCAGTGATAATATTGGTCTTCTTCAAAAATGAAAGACAACCACTAACCCCTCTTGGTTAAAAGACACGTCCCTAACTTTAGTTGATCTTCTTTGCTCAAGTCTTTCTTTATAATTAGAATGCCATCTCTAATCTCTAATCTCCCATAGCACAGATACCAGCTCTACCTTTGAAAGGTGCATGTTGAATGTCACCACTTTCATGGAGTTGTCTCCATCCCTTCTCCCATCCCTGAAGAGATGAGATTTTGCCCTCCTCTCATCTCACAAAGAACTTTATTTAGTTCTCAGGTATTTATCACATTACTATGGTACAATTTAGAGGCAATTAGGTCACCGAGTAGATAGATCAGAGTTCAAATCTGAACTCAGACCCTTACTAATTATGTGACCTTGGAAAAAAAAAATCACTTAACCCCATTTTCCTCAATTTCCTTATTTGCAAAGTGAATTGGAGGAGGAAAAGTCAAACCTCTCCAATATCTGTGCCATGAAAACCCCAAATAGGATCACAATGAACCAGACACAAAAGAAAATGACTGAACAAAACCAAACAGGAAATCAATCCCACAATTCCTTTTAATTCAAGTGCCTTCCCTTTCAAAATTACTTTCAATTTTTCAGTAAATAGTTTGTATTTTGTTTTTGCTTGTTGTCTCCTATATTGGACTATAATCTACTGGAGGGTAGGAACTGATACATAATAAGCTGTTAATATGTTCTAGTAGAATGTGAGGTCCTAGAAAATCAGGACTTTTTTTGTGCTTTGTCTTTATATCCTCCATAACTAGCACAATGTCTTACAAATAGTAGGCGTTTTGGCAGATACATTTTTAATGAATGAATGCACTCTACTCCTGGAATAATAGCTAAAAGTTCATTCCTGCATTTGGCTGTGAATCAGCAATACAGAACACCTCACAGCAGCCTGCTTTTAGCAGACCTTCAAGGGGATAAAGGATAGAAAGGAGGGGAACTAAAGGTTATACATCCTGGTCTATTCTATCTGTATCTAAAACTAGAGGCTGCCTATATGAATTTCCAAGAGTGAGTTTAATACTTAAAAACGATCTCACAGAAGTAACCACTATAAAAAAAAAAGTGGGGGAGGGAATCCCACAGAAACTAGTATATTGAAATCTTGAGTTGTGGGTTTAATAATCATAAGAAGTGGTAGTGTTGTCTAGTGGAAACACTGCTCCCAGGACTGTAAACCAGAAGAGATGGATTGGAATCTCTACTCTGTTTTTTAGAGAACCTTGAAGCAAGTTAATCAATCTCTCTTAAATTTATTTTGTATAAATGGGTGGATTCATTGGATTTTAATGGTCCAAATCTCTTTTTTCATTTCCATTGGGAACTCCCAAAGAAGAAAGTCCCTATAAAAATGTGAACTGGTACTTACTTTGCTGTTTACAGTCTTTATTGCCTGGGGCACTGAGAAATTAAGGGACTTGCCCAGATCCACCCAGATTATTTCACCAGAAGTGAAAACTGAGGTCTGCCTGAAGTATCATAATTATTTTAAATACCTTGCTGGGCCATCATGAGAAAGACTGTACAATTTCATTTATATATCATCTGTTGTTATTTGTTCATTCTTTTTTAAAATTCCATTAAGGCAGAAGAGTGATAAAGGTTAGTCAATGGTGGTTGTTACTTGCCCAGGGTCACATAGTTAAGACATTTCTGAGGTCAAATTTAAAACTAGGACCTCCTATCTCTTGATCTCATTATCTTATTCACTGAGCCATCTGGCTGTCCTCTTGGTTCATTCTTAAACTGTAAATTTGACATACAAGTTTGCATATCAATCAAATGGTCCAGGCATTAGATTTTCAACAAATTAGTGTGGAATAATTATTAATTGGTAATAATTATTAATTTCTTAAGCTATTTTAAGTATTAAGAAACTGTGAATCAGGCCTAACGGTGATTGACACAGTTGTATAGAATAAAAGTTGTTACCTCAAAGCTTGATTTGTTCAAGGCATACTACATTTTACAGAAAGAAAATGTAATTTTGCCCCCAAAATCTGGTTGTCATCACAGAATGATTTAAAATGCATATTTTCATTGTGCTAAGGTGAATGTTTTATTTAAAATATAAAGAATTTGAGGATTATTAAGATATATGGTCAACTACAGGAACAGTAGAAAAGAGAAAAATATACATAAGAAAAATATTAGCGACAGTAGCAAAAATTTATTTAGAAATGACATTGCCACAGAGAATTATAAGATATTTGTCATGCTTTTGAGATAACCAAATATCCCACAAAATAATGTTTTTTTGTAACTATTGGACAAACAAAAAAGATGTCCAATTCATTCTTTCTCTCCAAGAAGTATCTGTGAGCCATCCTAATACTGAGCTGCAAATTACTCCTTTCTTCTGATTTCATTTATAGCAATAAATATTTTTTTTAAAATCCTTACCTTCCATCTTGGAGTCAATACTGTGTATTGGTTCCTAGGCAGAAGAGTGGTAAGGGTTAGGCAATGGGGGTCAAGTGACTTGCCCAGGGTCACACAGCTGGGAAGGTCTGAGACCAGATTTGAACCTAGGACCTCCCATCTCTAGGACTGGTTCTCAATCCACTAAGCTACCCAGCTGCCCCCACCTATTACTCTTTAAGATAATGCAATGCTCCCAGTCATCCAGGTTCACAAACTCAGTACCATCTTCAGCTCCTCACTCTCATTTTCCCTACATACTCAATCATTTGCCAAGTCCTATTTCTATCACTATATCATGGCTTGTAAATATTTCTACTCTTAGAACTATAATCCTACTTCCAGTCCTCCTTACCTCTTACATTCTAAATTATTTCTTTGCCTCTAGTTCTTCTACACTCCAATCCATTCTCCATCTAAATTCTAAGCGATTTTTTCTAAAGTGTAGTTCTACTGGAGTCACATTCCTAATCCCACCAACTCATCATTGCTCAATGAGATCTTGTGGTACTTAACATATCATATAAACGAACTTTGTCTTTTAAAAATAGAGAATTAAAGTACAGAAAGATTAAACTTCTCCAAGGTCATACAGGTTGTAAGTTGGAGAACCAAGATTCAAATACTGGTACCTTTCCCCCCTCTAAATCAGGTACTATTTCTACTGTACCAGTAGCAGAATCATGCTTTCTCTACAAATTGGCCATTGTTCTGATACTTGTGGACTTAAACACTCTGACCTCCCACTCAACTCTCATGACCTATATAGCTTCTTTCCTGCTTAGTCAATAAGGATATTCAAAACTTAGATTTCATCATTACTAATAACTTTGCCACCTCCATCATTCTGGACTCAGAATTTGCCCTACAGTAATAATTTGTTAGAGTTATTGCCTCTGTTAACATTCTCCTGCCTTTCTATCTATATCTCTGCCCTAATCTTCCTAAACCCATTTTTTATCCTCCCTTTTCACCCAGTCCATTATCATTGCTTCTCTTCAGTCATGAATCTCCTGTTGATTGTTTCACCTGAACCATACACCTAAGCTGCCCTCTTTTTGTCCTTGTTCATATCCCATATCCAGAACCCTAAATCATCCCATCGTCTTCCCCTCTGCTTTTACTACTGACCTAATGAACACTACTGGAGGGAGGAAAACAACCATTTCAATAGTATTCATGTTTTCTGATCTCAGAAGGGCTTTCATGCCAGCAATGACACTTTGGTTTTCCTTGATTAACTTGCCAGATCATTCCCCTTAGTGACTACTGGTTGTAAGGATTCTCTTCTCCTCTCAAGCTCAGTGCCTCCTGAAACTCTGCCTTCAATCAGTTGTTCGCTTCTTGGGCATTACTATGAAAACAGTAGACATTCACTTTGATTTCTTTCATCTCATCTACTCCATACTTGGAAACATTTATTTTATCTTTACCCTGACTTTCTTCTTTTACTCCTATCTCTGAGGAAAGAGTGTCCCTTCTCCTTGCCAAAGACCAATCCTTCTGACTTTTCTCTCAATCCTATTAACCATAAATTATAAATTTAGAACTAGAAAGAAATTAGAGTTCATCTAGTCCAACCTCATTTTAATGATCACAAATTAGAGACCCAGAGATGCCAAATAATTTATTGTTGTTCAGTTGTTTTTCCAGTTGTGTCTGACTCTCTGTGACCCCATTTGGGTTTTGAGGGTTGTTTTTTTTTTTTTTTTTTTTGGCAAAGATACTGGAGTGATTTGCCATTTCCTTCTCTAGCACATTTTGCAGATAAAGAAACTGAGGCTAACAGAGGTTGAATGACTTGCCTGGAGTCACAAAGTACCTGAGGCCAGATGTGAATTCAGGTTTTACTGACTTAAGGACCAGAACTTTATCCACTGTGTCACCTAGCTATTCCATCAAATAACTTGACACATAGTAAATAAGTGAAAAAGCAGAGATTTGGATTCAGGTTGTTAAATTCCAAGACTAAGAATCTTTTGTCTACATCCTAATTCTTATCCCTTCTCATCTTCTCCTGGAGTCACCTCCTATTTCCCTTTCATCTTCAATCTCTCCTTATCTACAAGTTCTTTCCTTGCTTCCTGCAAGCACAACCAGCTCTACTCAGTCTTATAAAAAGGCTAACTTGATCCTGCTGTCTCTTCAAGTTACTATCCTAAATCTTTCTCCCATTTCACTGCCAACTTCTAGAAAAGCAAATCACGTACCTTCATGGTCTTTACTTTCTCATTGTCTCTTACTTCTCAATCCTTTGCAGTTGAATTTTGAACTCACCACTTGATTTCAGCCAACTAATCTCTGAGACTATTTTATTTTAAGAAAATGTCTTAATTGTCAAATCCTATAGCCTTTTCTCAATTTTGATTTCTCTGTAGCTGTTGATACTATTAACTACTCTTTTCTCCTTTAGACTCTTTCCCTTTTGTTTTTCTTATACTTCTCTATCTTGGCACTTGATATTTGACAACTAATTTTCAATCTCCTTTGCTGGATAATCAACCATTTACTTTTTCTCTTAGTGTAAGTATTTCCTAAGGCAATTTCTGAGCTCTAGTCTCCTTTTACTTTAAATGTATTCTCTTGGAGTTCTCCTATGGGTTCAATACCATCACAATGGAGACGAATCCCAAATCAATACATACAAATCTGACCCTTATTTTCATCTCTAGTCACAAATTATCCATTATATGCTGGCTATTTCCTCCTGGATGTGCTTATTGGCATGTCAAATTCAACATGATCAAAACAATGCCAATTACCTCTCTCCATGAACCTGCCTCAACTACATATTTCTTTTCTTCTCTTGAGAACACCAATATCCTTCACTTACCCAGCCTGCCTAATTTGTAGCATATATATATACCCTTACCTTATGTATTGGTTCCATGTATGGCTCTCCAAGGCAGAACAGTAGTTTGGGCTAGGCATTTGGAGCTGAATGACTTGCCCATGGTCACATAGCTAGAAAGTATCTGAGACCACATTTTAAACCAAGGATTTCTCATCTACAGGTTTGGTGCTCTATCCACTGAGCAATCAAGCTGACCCTGTAGCTAATCTTGATTCCACACTCCCTCACCAGTAAATTATTAATCCTCTCATAATCATACTCTGTTTCCTTTCTATTCAGATAGTCACTACCCTAGTTCAGGCTCTCATCATTTTTATCTACACCTCTGTAACACTTACCTACTTGGTCTAACTGCTTCTACTTTTTCCCCAATTCATCCTCCAAATGGCTGGCAAAATAATCTTCCTATGTCTTGCCTATGTCAATCTCTTCCTCAAGAACATTGATGACTATTTCCTAGAGTACAAGTGAAAATTCTTTAGCTACTATTGTAGGAACAACATCTACCCCCATGAATCCTAGGCTATTTTTTTCCAAAAAACATAATTAAATCACCTTTGAAACTTAATTGGTCCAAGAAACTAAGGCTTGAAGCACTGATTTCATTTTTTAGTTGCCTAAGTTACATATAAGCACAGTACAAGAGGAATCTGCTTCTTCCTCTGGCTTGCCCAATGCTGCTGACCAGCATGCCAGCCTGACCTATAAATAGAGAAAGAGAAATTGTGCCTAACCAAGGGAACCTTGCTTAATAGTTTTTTCATGCTGTTGTTAAATAGCAAATATCTTTCTTGGATGTTACATAGTCTAAGAGTGTCTAATTTCCTTCCCATACTGAGCCAAATCATCTATTCAATTTAAATAAAGCTTTGCCTCAACCACTTTATTTAAGGTCATCCTCAATCTGGCTCCCACCTACCTCTCCAGCTTTATTTCATGCTACTCCTCTTAATGAACTATATATTCCAATAAAGTTAGACTCCTGGTCATTACATTAAATTATAGTTTGGCTCTCCTTTCCATGTATATACACATTTTCCCTTAACTTCAATGGTTTATTCTCTTCATTTCCACTTCTCAAAAACCTTGTCTTCTTTCAATACTAAACTTAGGTATCGAAGCTTCCAAAAAGCTTTATCTATTTTGTCTAGGCATTTTGGTCCTCTCTTTCCCTATTGAATGTTCTTATGATTACATGTTACTGTGATATCTCTCCAGTTTAATGAAAGATATTTGAGATCAGTAACTCTTTCTCACTTTCTCTGCCTTTGTATCCTCAGAACCTGGAAAACTTTTTTTTGCACATAGTGGGCACTTAAATAAATAGTGTTTTTCTATTTGTTTAATTGTTGAACAAAGACTTTCTCAGTAATTTTCACTATAGCTTGGGTGAGGTTGAGAAGAGACTTAAAGTGCCTCTAGAATCTGCTGCTCCACAGACTAATAGATACTTTTAGGAAGCATCTCTGAGGATACCAATTCCTTACCACAATCATAAAATATGAGAGTTCAATGGGATCTAATTAGCCATTTAATTCACACCATATATGAAAAGAAACTCATCTATAATATGCTCAAAAATTGCTAGCCAGCCTCTCCTTGAAGATCTCCAAAGAGGGAGAACCCACTTTCTCCCTAGGTAGCCCATTCTATGTATGGTCTGCTCTAATTGTTAGAAAGTGTTGCATTTTGTTTTTTCCCTTATTAGGTGATAGTATCAGTGGCTTCCCTGTCCTTCATTGCACTACCACATTAAAAACATAGATGTTGTCCATACTTCTAAAGAACAAAAGAACTAGGAAATTATTCCATTTACAATTTATTCTTTCATCTGTGAATGAGGAAATGACACTTGAAAGACCCAGGTTACCTTTGTAGAGTAGCTGAGGTACATGAGACTGTCTTATAACTAGGCATATATAAGCAATAAAAGGTTAGATGATTTCCTGTTTCAGAAGAAAATACCTAGGACCACAAGAAGAAATCCTAATACCGAATTCCTATCTCTGATCACTAGACATTCTCCTAATTTAGGCAACCTCTCCTTTGATTAGATGGAAAATGAGCTGATTCTGGATGGGCCAAATATTACACTCAAATTCTCATACCTTGCTTCTATGGCCAGCTCTTATGAGCATCTGAGGACACACATTGGCCAATAGCAAATAACCCATTTTATATCATCCTGTTTCTACTTTTTCTGCTACTACTGACAATGTAGTACTGTCAAGTGAAATCTCTTTTAGTGGTTTTATCTCTGCCATAAATACCCACTGTGGGCTGAAACCTGGCAGATAAGACCATATTGACATTTTATTTTTCCCATGGACTTCATTGGGAGTACTTAAATGTCAATTCCAAAAACAATCATGAGTCAAATGATCAAAAAGTTACACAAGTATGGTTTCTATTTATGTATTTGTTCTGTGCTTGGCAAGCTGTGTCTAAGACTGTCTATAGGCTGGCCAAACAACAAAAAACCCTAACTTCTTTTAAAGCAGAGGATAATTCAGTCATTGGATGATGTCCATTAGGCAAATCACAAAACGCAAGGTTCTCATAATGCCTGACGTGAGCATTTCTCAGTGTTAATCACAGTTCCTGAATAAGAGTTGATTTACTAGCAGACAGTATCATGTAGGGAAATGAACACAATACTGGGAAACACAAGATTTAGATTCTTGACCCTACTCTGCCTTCATATTTGAGATGTACTCAGAATCTTAAAAATATGGAAAAACAGGCATTCCTGAGGTCCACAGGGGCATCATTTAAAGGACATTAAAAGGTAGCATTTATATATTACTTTAAGGTTTGCAAAATACTTTTATATACATATGTGTGTGTGTGTGTGTATAGTATCTCATTTGATCTTAAAAAAAAAAACAACTTTACCTTCCCTCTTTGAATCAATATTTTGTATTGGTTCCAAGGCAGAAGAAGATAAAGTCTAGGCAAAAGGAAGTTAACTGACTTAGCCAGGGTCACATTGTTAGGAAGTGTCAGAGGAGAGATTTGAACCCAGGAGCTCCCATTTCTAGGCCTGGCTCTCAATCCCCTGAGCCACCTCACTAACCTCCTCATTTGATCTTTATAACAACTCTGAGAAGTAGGTACTAGTATTGTCTCCATCTTATAGATGTGGTAACTGAAGCAGATAGAAGTTAAGTGACTTGCTCAGAGTCACATAATTAGTAAGTACTTGAGGCAGGAATTGAACTCTGGACTTTCTGACTCCATGTCTCTATACTCTGTTAACTACCATTAATGGGAGAGGGAAGAGATTCAGAAAACAGTAGCCTAGACACACACACACACACACACACACACACACACACACACACACACATAAAAGTCATGTATACGTGGGGGGTTGTATAACTTTTAAACTCTATCCAAAGAGGATATGGAAGGGGATATGGCAAAAACAAAAATAAATATAAAATTAACTCAGAATTATTATGATTTGATAGTTCTATGAGTTAGAATTATGAAAAAACAAAACACATACACTTTGAAGCCATGTTTAAATCCCAAAAGGTCAAAGGAACAGACTGAATTGATTAGATTTGGATTGGCCAATAGAAGTCATTTATCCTTCCTGGGTTTCAGTTTCTTCCTCTTTAAATTTAGGTGGTTAGACAAAATGGCCTCTTGACATCTCTCCTAATTCTGAATCAAGGATCTAATGATCTCATTGATCAATATGATCATTGAAAAGAACTGAAATGTCCTTAAAATTCACAAGTACAGGTCTATTCTAAGATGGAAATATCATTGGGGTTCTTCTGTGCTGTATCCTGACCTTCTATAAAATGTGAATACATAATTTAACACAAATTACATAGGATTAAATTATCATTTAATTGTTTCAAATGTATAAATCTTACCTTTCCAACAAGATCTGGAAGGTAAGGATTCTATGGTTAACTTTCTTGTGCTTTATTGAATATGATACCATCTTCTGATGAGCATACACTCCAGGGGTAAAATAACCATTCCTGCCTTCCCCAGCAAAACACTTAATCCTTTAGTGTTGTAATCTTGGATGACTAGCAAAATTTCAGTCTCTTGGTCTTTTCCCAAAAATCATCTTTCAAGACCCATTTTCTTTATTCCATACAGGTGACCACCTTCTTCTGGTTGCCTTTGCCTTGGCTCTTATGGCATGTCTCTTTCTAAACTCTTCTACATATCTAATTTTCTCTTTCAGTCTTCTTTCCTGGTTTATCATCCATATCTTATCTCCTAAATATGGGTTACCCAAAACTCTATTCTGGGTCCACTACTAGATCTTCTCCTCACTCTCTTTCTTGGTCACCTCATTGGCTCCTGTGAGTCTAAATGATAGATTCTTCCAACATGGGATTCCTTTATCAACACTATGCTGATGACTCACAGATATCTATAGCTATCTTTATATTTGACCTTAAATATTATATATAATTTAATATAAATTTTATCAACAATGCATAAATTTTAGATAGAAATATATGTAGCTTTCCCTATATTTATGCATTATTCAGAGTACATATAGATAAAGATAGATAGAAGCTCAGTTTTTTTCCTAAGCTTTGATCCCTTTCACCATATGCCTATTTGACCCCTCAAATTCAACATACCAAAACTAAAGTCATCTCTATCCAAAAGAAAATTTCTGTCAAAGGCTCCATCATTCTCCCAGCCTCTCAGTTTAAAATCACTGGCAATATCCTTCTCATTCTATTTCACTGCCATATTCCATCAGCTGACAAATCTTTCCATTCTTTACAGCCCAGTCTCTCATATCCATCCCCTTTTCTATTCTTGAAAACCTACCACTTTACTTTATAGTTCCTTATTATTTCTTGCCAAGATTACTACAGTAGCTGCCTAACTGGTCTCCTTTCTTATCTCTCTCCACTCCAGTCTATCCTTTATAAATCTGATTTTCCTTAAGTGCAAATCTGGCCATAATCCTCCCCTACTCAGCCAATACCAATAGGTTACTATTGTCCCTAGAATCAAATATAAATTGCTGTTTAGCCCTATCTAAACTAGCCCCTAATCTACATTTCCAGTTACATTGGAGAACCTTCTGACAATCTGCAATTCAGCCATACTGGAATTCTTTGTGCCTCTCAAACAGAATAGTTCCATCTTCATCCCTGTGACTTTGCAGTGGCTATCTCCCATGCTGGCAATGCACTCCCTTCACAACCCACCTCAGAACATCCAGATCTGCCTTCAAGATACAACTAAAGTACCATCTTCTAAATTAAGACTTTTCAAAGTACTTTGTATTTATTCTTTAAGTTCATACTGCATACGCTTCTAAATTTGCACACATCCCTACCTTTGTGGTTTTAACTGTGTGTTTGTGTGTGTGTGTGTGTGTGTGTGTGTGTATACAAATACCTGTATATAGAAGTATATAGAGAAGACTCTAAGGTAGAAGAGTGGCACAAGCTAGGCAACTGGGATTTAGTGGTTTGCCTGGAGGTCACACAGAGAGGAAGTATTTGAGTTCAAATTTGAACTCAGGTCCTCTCAATTCCAGTCCTGGCTTTGTGTCCAGGACTATGATACCTAGTTGCCTTGACTTTCAATTTTCTAAGAGGTTTAACAACCTCCATTTGCAGAAAGCTCTCCGGCCAATCATTTCTTCATCTCCTAAAGAGTTGCATTCTTCTGGATTTCTCTATTGGTACCTATACCTAGAAACTCAAACTCCTTTCAACTTCATTTTGTCTATTTTCTTCCCCCATTAGATTGTAAGCTCCTTCAGGGGAAGTATGGTCTTTCCTTTTCATATTTTTTTTCCTAGCACTTAGCACTATGCCTGGCACAAAGTAAATGCTTAATCAATGCTTTTTGATTGCCATATTTCAATGTAATTTTAGAGCAAAAGCTCAAAAAAAAAGTCTGGAATTCTTAATTCCAGTTTTGACTATAACATTACCACTGTGGCCTTATGTGAGTCATATACTTTTTTAAAAAAATCTTCTTTATAAAAAGAAGAAAATAAATAGCTTAGATTAAATAACAGTTTTTTTTCTAGTTTTAATATTCTACATATAACTCTAAATGTCAAATTAATACACTATTAACATGGTATGCACAAAGCATGAGTTACAGTAGTTTAGATACCTTTAATAATAGCAAAATATTTTTGATGTAGCATTAGATCAAAATTGGATATGTAAAAGTTATTATTTTGGTAAAAATCTAGAGTTTATATGAGAAATAAATCTGCTTTCATAATTGATCCAGTTGTCACCGATGTTTTTAATGAGCTGAAAGAATCACCAAATCACTCAATTTCAAAGTTGGAAGGTGTTGAATATTTTTCTTGTACAGTGATTTCTCTGATCTACAATTGAATTAATCTACAATTAATTTTGACCAGAAGTAAAGCTAAGAGAAGGACAAATCCCCCCATGGCATTAAATTTCATCATCATATTATAACCTTAGGCAGCTAGGTGGTATGGGGGAGAAAGATGAACTTGAAGTCAAGAAGATCTAAGTTCATATCTGATCTCAGGCACTTACTAGCTCTGTGACCTTGAGAAAGTCGAACTCTGTATGCCTCAGTTTCCATATATATAAAATGCAAATTATTAAAGCACCCACAGGCCAGGGTTGTAGTGAACATGAAATAAGGTAACATTTGTAAAGTACTTTGTAAACCTAAAAGCACTTTATAAAAGCTATCTATTATTCTTATTTAAACCACAAGAACATTCCCCACCCACCTACCCTATGGGAAATTCCTTTCATAAGTTCACCATAATTCTTTCTGTTTGCATGTTGAGTCAATAGTTTTTCAAAGAGCTTTTTGGGACTTCTCAGAATATATTGATAAGTTCAATAGTTTTATTTTCCTTACTTATAATTTTTTTTTTCAGGAATCCTGTATGGAATTTGCTCCCATAATGGTATCTTTTTCCAAGGTTGCTGTCAGGATAGTTTTTTTACCACTAAATAAAGCATTTACTAAAAGCATTGTCCACGGGCCAGGTACTTTTTCTGGGGATACAAAAAAAATTAAATAAAATGGTTCTAAAGTTCTAAATTAAACACTCAAGAATGTTGCATTGTAATGGGGTAAGGAAAACCATGAAGGGGATCTGGAAAGCACTAAAGGAAATAAGAGAAAATAGTACCTGGGTCTGGCGCAATTTTTCTGTTATGGGGGTAGAATAATCTAGAAAGAGGGCAGAGATAGAAATGAAGTAATCAAGCCTGGGATTTTGACACTGAAACAGAGGCTCTGCCAGAGATTCAGCGATCAGAAAAGCAGGCACAAGTATTCAAAAGCATCTCTTAGTGGGCAAGATTGCCAGTGGGGAGGTAGAGAGCAATACAGAGAATTTTAAGTTCAGAGTACTGCATGTAAACTGGATAGGCTGCTTATGATTACAGTATAGCCATCTCCCTAGGACACTAAATGTCCATTATCTTTAAGCTAATTATGAGATTCTTCCTATTGTAAGCCTCCTCCCACTCTGGAAAGAGTCTCTGATTTCTGAGGTCACTGGGGAGAGTGAATATGTCTGATAAGGCCAAATTGCCCAAAGGACCAATCATAAGTTCAGAGAAGTTAGTTCTCAAGCTCAGGGACATATAGCATAGCCAATTAGTCCTCTGAAAGCTTCAAAGCCAATTGAAAACTGAGACTTGCTAAATGACATAAGAAGAGAATCTTTGTTTCTCTACATGCTAGAAAGCCTTACTTCAAACTGCCATTTGAAAAGATCCTCTCTACTTAAGAGCACTCAAATGAAGATTAGCTGCTTCCTTCCTTCCATAATCTTGGGACCAGATAAAATATATAGGAGAAATATCAGTAGTCAAATTCCAGCATCCTCAATCATTTCAAAATTATCCTTCAGAAAATCCCAACTGAATATACAAATTACTCATTACATTTTTCTTTAATTTTTAACAGTTTGGTGATAATACCACATAGTCATTGATTTAGAGAGCATTTTCTGATAAATATTGGAGAAGCAATAGGAATAAGTAATCAGTCTATGGTCTTTGGAACTGTCTTCTTAAATGCAGGAAAGAAAGAAACTTGCTAATCTAGTCCATATCTGAAAAAGAATCTCCTCTATCACATACCTAGAACTCATGGATGTCCAGCCTATGCTTTGACAGAAGTTTGAAATGACTATTTATATGTATATGATTGTATGATTATTTGTTTCATGTGTGTATGTATAGTTATGTAAATACATATGTATGTGTATATGTAATAATGTGTATATATATATATATATATATATGAAATCTCATTTTATCCTTACAATAATCCTATGATATAGGTAGGGTAGGTATCATAAATACATTTGAAATGTTGGCCACCCAAAGCTACATAGAAAGGTCCTAAGCCAGGATTCAAATTCAAGTGATCAGCTTCCAAATCCAATGGTTTGCTCATCTACACTATTCTGCCTCTCTAAATATTATTGGTAGAGCCAACTAGCAGTTCTGATATCTTGGGCAAATGTTAGTTGTGGACAGTAAGAAATATTGGGAAAAGAACTCAGGGAAGACTTTTTCCAGATATAAGACACAATGGGCAAAATGATCCTTTATTCATTAGAATTTTGAACCCATGGACTTCAGCCCCCAGAAATCCTTCAGTATTTCCCAGCACCCCTTTTCCTGTGCCTCCACATTTGCATGATCGTGTTATTGTTTTAAAAGTTCTGTAGCTCCTCATTCTCTCTCTCCCTTCTTTCACAAGCAGACTGGGTGGTTTAGGTAGCTTTTACTCTAGTTGTTATTAATACACTTTATAAAATATAATAGTTATTATATATTAATTTTAATCTTTACAATTCCAAGGTATCACAGAGATCTCTTAATACCTGGGCAAAGGCTACTGTTGGAGAGGCAAACCCCAAGGGAGGAAACAAGGTAGGGCTGAGACACCAGAATACCTCTCCAGTAATATAGGAAGACCTCAAGATTTCATTTTAGACAGGATGTAAAACCAGTCTTCATCTTTATTTCTTTTGGGTTACAGAATTCAGTACTTTTTGGTTACTTGTAGCCATAGTAGAGGGGCATTGTGCCCTAAATAATTCAACCAGTCCCCCCCAAGTCATCTCATTTCCTTGAGAGGAGGCAAAGGCAGAAGAAGCAAAAGGCAAAGGGCACAGGATACATATATGTGCCTAGAGGGAAAGGGGCCAAGACTAGGGTTGGGGGGGGGGGGTAAGGAAATATATCAAGCTGGCCAAAATACACAAGGAATGGAGTTCAATGATGATAGGTCCATCAGTGAATGATAATCCAGGACCAGGATTGAGGATATAACCAAGCAACCAGCTAAGGTCTGGGGTATGGGAATGACTATAAAATGCAAGAACACATCTTTGTTTAGGAAATGAATTCTCCTAAATATTTAGTATCTAAGGATAAAGATCATGTGACTTCACCCTAGTTTTGGTTCTGACTGCTTATATCAGTCAACAGAATGGTTTGTATCTAGCTTATAGCCTAATTTCAGCACACTGGTCCAGTGGCAACAGGAAATCTCCATTTTTTAAGATTAATTCTCCTCTATAACTTCATTTACTCTCCAAATAATGTGCCAATGAGTTTGCATATTTGTAGACTCTCACTCTACCTGGTTTCTGTTTTTTTAGACAATGGAGTTTTTCCATAAAATCATCTGAGAACGATGACTTCAATTGTCCCCTCCACTAGTCATACTTTAGTTAGTTGTTATATTTCACTTATCAACTGCAAGTCTCACCGGGCTCACCAACAGTCCTGTCAGTTTGCAAATTGTAGAGGGAAACCCCTTCATCTGTACTGAATGGGTGGCTAGGGGGCTATTTATCCAGAATTGGCCACGTATCTCCCACCAATTTTCTGCAGCTGGAACATTAAAAACAGTTTCTTTCCCTTTAAACAAACTGAGGGCATATGTAGTAATGATGCTAAAGCCACCTATTAGAACATCTTCAATCAATCCCCTTTTCCCAGGCAAATGTGTTGGTTTTTGTCTTTCAAAAGCGAACCAGTTATATGAATGGTGTTTACCTTCATTTGACATGCTGGTGCAAACAATTCCCTTTCTAGGTCAGTGTGTTTTGCAATGCTCATTCTGTTTTGTTATTTTTTTAAACTAATCTCAGGAAGCTCAGCAGCTGGGATTTGAATGA
Organism: Monodelphis domestica; assembly: GCF_027887165.1. Taxonomy (NCBI): domain Eukaryota; kingdom Metazoa; phylum Chordata; class Mammalia; order Didelphimorphia; family Didelphidae; genus Monodelphis; species Monodelphis domestica. Next base: position 100,594,838 of record NC_077228.1, on the reverse strand, counting down.
GGGCTTTGGTTTTTTCAGGTGAGGGCAGAATGTTGATAGAAGAATTGCTAATCCAGCTGAAACTCCCCATTTCAGTCTTTCTGTCTTTCCTTACCTCAAAGAAAACTTCTAGATTTGGAGGAGAAAATGGGGTGGAGGGATTGTTTCAGGGCTATATTCATTCATTAGAATGTGTCATCTGGAGGAGGCAGCAGTTATAAACCCAGGTGCTAGATTATTGTATCTAAGGGCAAGTCTGACTATAAATACTGAGCAACTTCATAAGCAGATTCAACAATAGATGGTGAATACTTTAGTTATACTAGAATACCATATGGTCACCAGTCATTTGTAGGTCCATTCTGCTGCTGCAGTACTAAGGGCAAAATAGTGGAAAAGGGCAGGTTAGGTTAGGGTAGAAGGATAGATTTTCCATCTTTTTATCCTAATTCAAAGATGCAATGGAATAAAACCATACACGGTTTGATATACAATGCATTTAAACTCTTCATGGAGATAAATAGTAAACTATTTGATGACTGCATACAACAATTTAAAGCAGAGAAAATGGAAGAGAAGCTAAAAATGAAGTAATGAGTAGAAGCATGGATTAAAATAGAAAATTTAGCCAAATCAAATGACTAGGTACTGAAAAAAAAAAGGGTAACATGAAAACATTTGGTGTTTTGTTAATGTCATCATAAGATCAGGTATTTGATATCAACTTAGAGATGGGAAAAGAAACCAGTTCTACTAATAATGTATATGCACTATCTGTTATAAAAAATACTTCTAAACTTTGTAAAAAAAAAGTTAGTCTTTTTTTTTTTACTATGTCTGATCCTTCATCACCCCATTTAGGGTTTTCTTGGCAAAAATTATAGAGTTGCCATTTCTTTCTCCAGTTCATTTTATAGGTGAGGAAGCTAAAGGCAAAAGTGTTATGTGACTTGTCCAGGATCACACAGCTAGATTTGAACAAACAAAGATAAGTCTTCTTAACTCTATCCCCCATACCACCTAGGAGGGGGTGAGGAAGGGGGAAGTTAGAGGGGGGAAAAATAGCAATGGTAATAGAATCTACCTCCCTTGGTTGTTTTGAGGATCAAAGGAAATAAAAATTATGAAGCATTTAGCTAGTGTCTGGTGCATAGCAAACCCTTTATAAATGCTAATTGTTATTATTATTATTTATTTATCACTAAGCAATAAAGGAAAGAGCATTAGATTCAAAAGTTTATTAGCAAATGTTTAACAAGACTCTTGGGGAGAAAGTATTCTTTAACAGCCATGAGGTTTTTAATATCACTTTCTGAAACAAGCCTAGAAAATCAGTGAAATCAACAAAATCAAAATAAATCAAGCCTTACTATTGATTTGTTACAATTGATTTCTGAGTTGCAAATGCTCACACTGAAAATTTAACAACAGTTTCACCTGGCAAGCTTATTTGAACTTGTTCTAGCATACCCTTGACTAGATTTCTCCTCAGAAAATCTGCATCTAACTCCTAGCTCGGTAACTTATTACCTATGTGACCAAGATGGGCAAGTCACTTACCTGAGCTGGCCCCTAGTTTTCCTCATTTATAAAATGCGGTGTTTGGAGTTAGACAAGATGAACTCTGAGATTCTTTCCAGCTCAAATTCTATAATCCTTAGAATCATATATAGTTTTAGGCAATCTAATAAGAGACTATAGAATCATTAAATTAGAGATGGAAGAGAATTTAGGAGGTCATCTATCCCCTTCCTCTAATTTTACTGTGGAGCAAACTGAGATCCTAAGGTGAAGTGACTTGTTTTTGGTCACATCTACTTTTTCTTCTCTCTTCAAACCTCTCAGACCTCTCCTCTTCCCCAGCTGAGGACTTTGGCTTATTTCAAGGAGGAAACTTTTTTTTTTTAAATTTCATTTAATTAATTAATTTAGAATATTTTTCCTTGGTTACAAGAATTCCTCTGGGTTTTACATGTGTCATTGATCAAGACCCATTTCCATACCATTGATATTTGCATTAGGGTGATCATTTAGAGTCTATATACCCCAATCATATCCCCATTGAACCATGTGATCAATCAGTTGTTTTTCTTCTGTATTTCTGCTCCTACAGTTCTTTCCTTGGATGATCACTGGGAGCAGGAACAGATGCCATTTGACACCTCTGTTGCTCATCCCCCAGTTCTGGGTCACAACTTCAGGGTGGAGAGTAGTCACAGTTGTAAGAGAATAATGATCTACATAAGGAGCAAGGAACAAGCTCTAGAACCCTAGTTGTGTGGCTGTGAGTTCAGCAGTAGTTTACAGAAACTCAAGCTATATACAAGTCAGGAGATCTAAGCCAGGTCAAGAATTTTCAGACCAGGAGGGCAGTGAGCAGACCTTTCCCTGGATCATGCTATCTTGAAAAAGCTTGCAGCCCCCAGACTTAACTATAAAAACAGTAAAAGGAAAGACAGAAGTTCAGGCCAAATATCCCTTTCTCTTTTCCCCATCTACTCACCCAGATGAGCAGAGTCCAACACTAACAAAATGTTAAAAATCAAGAAGGCTGAAAACATAAGCAAAGTCATCTCCTATACTCTCTTCCTTTTTCATTGTCTCTTAAAAAATACAATTAATTTTTTTAAAAATGGTGCCCTTACCAAGACCAGTGGCTTTATAAATGCAATTGATTATATTCTCTCATCTTTTTCAACAAATTACATCTCTCTTTCTCTCTCTCTCTCTCTCTCTCTCTCTCTCTCTCTCTCTCTCTCTCTCTCTCTCTCTCTCTCTCTCTCTCTCTCTCTCTCTCTCTCTCTCTCTCTCTCTCTCGTATTTCCTTCCCTTTTACTTTGAAACATACACAAGACCACCTCACTCTTAAAAAGCCATACCATTCCCTCATCACAATCTATATTTTCCCTTTCTCAGCCAAGTTCCTTTAAAAAAAAAGACTACACTCACTGCTTCTCCTTCTTCTCTCACTCATTTCTCAACTCTTTGCAATTTGATTTCTGATTTCATCATACAACTTAAACCACGTTTCTAAAGTTATCAATAATCTCTTAACTGATAAATCGGCTGCTAGTTTTTTAGTCCCCATTCTTCTTGAGCTACCTGCTATAGTTGACAGTATTGTCCTCTTGGATATGCCTTCTTTTCTGGGTTTTTGTAACCATTTTCTCCTGGTTCTCCTCCTACCTAAGTGTCTGACAACTACTCATCTCCTTTGCTGACTTCTCAATAAAATCATGCCATTTATCTAAGGAAATTCCCCAAAGTTGTGTTCTAGACTCTCTTTTCTTCTTCTTTTACACTTTCTCTCTTAGTGATCGTATATCATCTCCGTACAGATGGGCTCACTGATCTATATATTCTGCCTGAGTCTCTCTCCTGAGCATTAGTCCTGCATCATTGATTACCTGTTGGACCTTTAAACTGGTTGTCACAGAGACATCTCAAACTCAATATATACAAAATAGAGCTCATTATCTGTGGCCACTCTTCCCTACTAACTGCCTGTCTTGAATTTCTATGTTTCCATAATTCTAGTCTCCTAGCTTCATAATCTTGTCATTGTGCTGGATTTTTGACTCTTTGTTACCCTACCTTTTGAATTAAGTGCCAAATATCACTACCTTAGCATCATCCCTTGCCTCTTACTCTTTTCCTCTAATTGTGCAGCTGCCACCATAATTTAAGTGCACTTTACAATTCTCCTAAATTACCACAAAAGCCTCTCTCTATTGTTCTTCCTGCTTGGAGTCTCTCCCTTGAGTCTCTCTCTCCCTTCTTCCTGTCCATCCATCCTTCATATTGCTGTTAAAGTAATTTTTCTTAAGCATATATCTGACCATGTTACTATCTCACTCAATAAACTTCACTGTCTCCCCATTGCCTCCTGAATAAAAGTTCTATTTAGCTTTTTTTTAAACACTTACCTTCCATCTTAAAATCAATAATGTGTATTGGTTCCAAAGCAGAAGAGCAGTAAAGGGTGTTAATTCTTGCCCAGGCTCAAATAGCTAGGCTGTGTCTGAGGTCAAATTTGAACTCAGGACCTTCCATCTCTGAGCATTGCTCTCAATCTACCTAACTAGCCCATTCTATATAACTTTTAAAATCCTTCACAACCTAGCCCCAACATACCATTCTATCCCTACTCATTCTATCACATTCCATGATCTAGCCAAACTGAATTTCTCTCTTATGCTTACATGACACTCTATCTTGTCTTTATGCCTTCGTATTGGCCATCTCCTATAACTGGAAAGCATTTTCCTCCCCTTTATCTCTACCTCTTAGGGTATCTTATTCCTTTAAGATGAGATGTAGCTAAAATCTTTTGCATGTGGTCTTTCCTGCCCACCTCAACTATTAGTGATCTTCTTCCCAAAATATATTATATTTAACTACTCTGTATACATTTGTATTTTATTCATTTTATTCTTATACAGTATATATTTCTATGTGCACTTCTTGTGTCTCCCTGAATAAAATGTAAGCAACTTGGGAATACAGATTATTTCACTCTTTCTATTTGTACTCCCAGAACTTAGCACAGCTCCTGACATATAGGATGTGCTTAATAGATTATTGTTGATTGATTGATTGATTGATACTGCAAGCTGTTATTAGGATACAGCTGCCAGGTTCACTTAGAACTCCTTTTCAGCACTTACTTTGAGTTAGACAATGCATCTAGTAACTCAGAACTCTCTGACAGCATTTCAACCTTTAATTACCTAGTTGCCATACTTCAAATTAAGCCGCCAGTGGTAATGGGAAAATTCTCTCCAGTCGGCTAGGTAACAGCAGTGGCTTCAAATGAGGCCAGGTGTATTTAGAATTAACAGGGAGATTAACACGGTCACATGTGATAAAAATGTAATTACAGAGATGGTGGCAGGAAGAGATTGCATAACAACAAAAGTTTATTTCATTTCCATATACAGTTAAAGCTACTCAAATCCCCAAATTCCCTGCAATGAAAATACTTAGCATTACATCTAAAATAGAGTTACTATTGACAATACTTATCTTAAAACAGAGTTCTTACATTGCCATGCTCTTTCCTTTTTAACTTGTTCTGCATAATATTAGACTAGGCTCCTGACCTCAGTCTCTTGGAATTAGAATGAGAGAGGAGAAGTTGAAGGTTAATCACAACCATCTCCAGAGAGAAAGAATTGAAGGAAGTGGATGATCAGAATGCTTTTCCTGGAGAAGAAAAGACTTAGGGAAGATCTTGTAGTTATTTTCAAATATATAGGGACAGATTCCTGGTTCAGTGGAGAGAGGACTGGGCTTGAACATAGAATGATGTAGGTTCAAATCCACCTTCAGGTACTTACTAGCTGTGGGACCCTTGATTAGTTACTTCACCTCTGTTTGCCTCAGTTTCTTTATCTATAAAATAAAGATAATAACAGTATCTATTTCCTGTGGTTATTATGAGAATCAAATGAGTAATAATTATAAAGTGCTTAGTATATAGTAAGTGCAATGTAAATGTTCACTATTATTATTGTTTAGGGGGGAAAGGCATAAATTTCTTCTTGGTCTCTTCAGAATGCAGAAATAGGATTGACAAGAAGTTAAATGGGGGTACAAAGGAAGGGGAGATTTCAGTGCCACATTAGAATGAGCATCCTAATAATTAGTGATCCAAAAATGGAATGGTCTGATGAGTCATCAATGAGTGAATGTGCATCCCTGGAGATGTTTAAGGAAAAAATTAGAAGGCCACTTATAAAGGATATTGGGGGAGAGTTGGTCTAAATGAACTTTTATCCCTGTGATAATTGTCTATGATTTTCTGTTAGTCATTTATGTCTAAATTTCCAAACTTTCTGATAAACAATCAGCCATTTTCAGCAGACAATTATACTCGGGAATAAAACCTGAAAATAATATATGTGAATATATATAATATATACATACTCATTATCCTTTTACTAGGTGGAAGGTAAGAAATGTATAACCTTAAAGTTAAGTAGGGGTCGTTCTATACCCTAGTCATAAAGTGAGATAAATTAGTTAATATTTTCAATGATTATTATTAATTTACATATCTTACTTGATGCTGATATCAACAGTTAATCAACATGAGACCTTGCCTAGAAAAGAAAGGGAAAAAACCCCCTTCAAACTAACTTGCTTCTAACATTCTAAGTATCTATTCCCATTAATATAAATTTTTGCTTTCACAGATGATAAGAATAGGGGTAGAGGGAAGTATGATATGAGAAGAAAAGAAGAAAAATGAAGAGGAGGAGGATGTTTAAGTTTTTCAATGAACTTTTTGCTCTCTCACAATAATCTGGTGAGGGAGGCAGTTATTCAAGAATCATTATCTCAATTTTACAGATGAGCATTGAAAGGCAGTGTAATATGCTAGAAAGAGTACCAAATGTGGAGAACAAATAGTAGCTAACATTTATATAGCACTAAAAAGTCTTCAATTCCTCCTGGATCACTACCTTGTCCTGGCTGAGGGGTTTGCATAGCTCAATGAAACTATGAGCTATGCTGTACAGGATCTTCCAAGACAGACAAATCATAGTGGAGAGTTCTAGAGAAAGAAATGACAATCACTCCAGTATCTTTGCCAAGAAAACCCCCTGGATAATATTGGCATAATATGGTCCCAGGTGTCACAGAGTGGTTCAGACTGAAAAAAAACTAAAAAGCAACCACAAGGTTTGCAAAGGGCTCTATATGTTATTTCTTTTGCTCTTCTCAACAATCTTGTGGATAAATACTATTATCGCCTCCCACCCTTTCAACAGATGAGGAAGCAGAGGCACAAAGAGGTTTGATGACCTTTTAGGGACACACTTCTGGCACATTTTAGAGAAAGCTAGGTTTTTCTGACTTCAGATTTAATGTTCAATATCACTTAGCTGCCTAGTTTCACGTTCCAGCTCTGGCACTGTCTGTGTGACTTGGGACAAGCCACTGAACTTTTTTTGTCCACAGCTTTCTTATATATACAGTAGGGTCAGCATATTTGCAGCTTCATTTTCCTTGTTTTCAGTTATCCATTGTCAATCTTATGTACTGGAAGTCCCCGGGGAAGCAGAGGTCTGTCCCCCTGCCATACTCTCTTCTCCTTCCACTTCATTTTTTTAAGGTTTTGTTGAGAGGAGATATTGGGAAGCCACAGAATGCTGAGATAAGGGGCAGGAACAGAGAGATAGAATGTGTACATATGCATACTGCTTTGCTCTTCTTAACAATTTTGTGGATAGATACTATTATCAGCTCCCACCCTTTTAACAGATGAGGAAGCAGAGGCACAAAGATATTTGTTGACCTTCCAGGATCACAGGATCACACTAATGGCAAATGTATCTATCTATCTGTCTGTCTGTCTGTCTATCTGCCTGTCTTTCCATCTATCTATCTATCCATCCATCCATCTATCTATCTATCTATCCATCTATCTACTTATCTCTTTATCTATCTATCTATCTATCTATCTATCTATCTATCCATCCATCCATCTATCTATCTATCTATCTATCTATCTATCTATCTATCTATCTATCATCTATGCATCCATCCGATTCTCTTTCTGTCTTCTATATGCATAGGCATACATGTATATGTAAATGTATGTGTATACATACATATCTGTGCATGTATATTTGTAGATATGTACATGTGTGTGTGGAGAGAGAGAGGGAGGGAAAAAGAGGGGGGGAAGAAAAAAGGGGAGAAAGTGAGAGACAGACAGACAGACAGACAGAGAGGGACTATAGATCGTTCCCTACCATCCCTTCTAGCTCTGAGTAGAAATCCCAAGTGAGCCAAGGCCTTTATAAGTTTCCATCTTGTTATTCATGGGCAGATGATTGCTGCTGTTTCAGTAACAATATTTCCTTGACTACTTAGAAGTACTATTAAACTAAACTAGCTCTGTCGCTGTCAACAATTTCATGGAGAGGGGTGGGTGGGGGGGTGGAGGAGAAGATATATTGCTCTAAATATGTAAAGGATATTGAAGACCTTAATCAGATTTTAGCTTTGCATATCTCGATTGTGTGATGCATTGTGAAATCCTAGTCTTTAAGAGGATTGTATTGAAATTTAATAATAATTCTCATACTAGTCCCCTGGTGCTTCATCAAAACCAATATCCTTCATCAGGCACGTCCAATATTTGATAGTTTTATCATAAGGAAGCTCTTCTGTTTTCTAATGAGTGAACTTATCCTGTCATCAGTATAACACTCAGAGCAGAAATCACAGGGAAGGATCACAAGAGCCCAGGGATTGCCTTCCTGAACATGGCCTCTCTTCATGTGGAGAACATAATTCTTAATTTCACAACAGGATCAAGTTTAAATTTCATAGAGGTCATATTTTTAATTTAAGAAAAGAACTTTTGGTTGAATCAGAAACTCCCCGGCTGATTGATAAATTCCTAGGTTAGAGAGTAATGCGAAGGTCAGGTCAGTTCTGTATTTACTGGGGAGAGCATAAATTCTCCTGCCTTTGTAATAATCTGTGATGCTCATGAACAAAGATCTGTAATCTTTGAAAAACTCTTGGCTCAATATTTCCATATCATTATTGTATCCCTACATGCTTCAGGGCACAGGTAGACCTACAACACATCATTTAAAGTTATTTCAATATTTTATGCCCATGTATTTTAGGCTTAAATCCTCTAAACATTCACCTGGATATTTAATAACAGACTGCAAGACTTCTTAGGCTTCTTAGTCTGGTGACTGAATTGCACAGAGGTGTCCCTTGAGGCAAGATCGCCATTCTTAAGCCTTTCAATTGTTCTTTTTTTCCCCCCTCAAATTACTTTTGATTTACTTATCTGTGTACATCAATCAAAAAGCCCAAATATCAATCCATCCTTATTTCAGTGACAGGTTATAAAGGGAATAAAAAAAAAAAGACCTAGTTCTTACCCTCAAGGAACTTATATTCTATGGATAGAGATAATATATACATGACTAAATCACAAAAAAAAATGAAAAATAAAGGTAGGTCAGTTAGAAAGGACTTCAAGTGTAAGGTGAGAGACTCTTGACTGAAACAAAAGATTCTGAAGAATATACCTAGAGGCAGCTAAGTGGCTCAATGGATAAGTGGTCTGGAGACCAAAGGTCCTGAAATCAAATTTGCCTTCAGTCCCTTCCTACCTAGGTCACCCTGGTAGAGTCACTTCTGCTTTGGAATTGATAATTTTTACTGATTCTAAGATAGACACTAAAGTGGTTTTTTACTTGTTTGTTTCTTTTTTTAAAGAATATATACCTAGAGGCAGCTAGCTGAAACAATTAGAGTTCTGGGCCTGGAACTGAAAATATCTGAGTTCAATTTTCAATCAATATCCCTTTATGTGATCTGAAGTAATTCACTTAACCTCTGCCTCATTTTCTTCAACTCTACCATAGAGATAGTAGTAGAACCTATCTCCCAGGGTTGCTGGGTATAACAAATGAGATAATATTTTGTAAGGCATTTAGTCCAGTACTTGGCACATGGTAGATAATTAATCAATGCTTGTTTTCTTCTTAGAATTTTCCTTAGCCCCTTGAAGTCAAGGAACATATTTTTTTTTGTTTTTCTCACCTTTGTACCTAGACTAATGCCTAGCACATATTTTAGTGTTTGTTAAATGCTTGTTGAACTGAATTGAAGATGATGTTTTAAAAGTATTTTCTAGCAGAAATTGAGGACAGGGCTAAAGGATGACATTCTGAGGTCTTTCCTTTGCTGCAAAGGAAAGCATGCTCTGATGCCATTACTTCAATATCCAGATCTGGAAGTGGGACAGGCAGTGCACTGTGCAGTGAAACACAGGTGAGAGTTGAGTCAGAGCATCAGAGTTGGAATGCCATCTGGCATTTCTTCCTTATGTTACCTTGGGCAAATGACCTCCACTCTCTGGGTCTCTGACTCCTCGTCTACAAAGGGAAGGAGTCAAACTAACGGACCTCTAAGGTCCCATCTACTGTAAACATAATTTATTAGGACACCATAGTTTTAACATAACAACTTCAATTCAAAGCTTTGCTTGATATATACTCAGTTCAGTGCTTCAAAACCAGAACATTACTATCAGGAAGGATTTTCCTGAGTTAAATTAGTATGTGAAATTCCACATATCCTGCCATTCTGTCTCTGTCTCTTTGTCTCTCTGTCTGTCTGTCTGTCTCTCCCATCTCCCTCTATCTTTCCCTCCCCCTCCCTCTCCTCTCTTCTCTCTGGCTCTGTCTCTCTGTTTACTTTCTCTCTCTGTTTACTTTCTCTCTCTCTCTCTCTCTCTCTCTCTCTCTCTCTCTCTCTCTCTCTTTCTGACTCTGTCTCTCTGTCTCTGTTTCTCTGTCTCTCTCTTTGTCTCTGTCTGTTTGTCTGTCTCCTCCCCCCACCCTCTCTGTCTGTTACTGATGCATCTCATCACTACTACTTTTTTCCACTGCCCCAATCTTGCCAGCATTGTTTTAGCTTATTTCTTCCTTCACTGGCTCTCCAGGACACAAATATACAGTTAGTTTTAGCCAAACAGAACTGTGGAGGGCTCCTAATACACACACACAAACACAAGCACACACACACATATACACACACACATACACACACACACACTTCCTTTCTACCTTTTGTTCTCCCCAAATATCCTATTCCTTTCCTCTATTTCTTTTCCTTCTTTAATAACCTATTCTGCCATCTCTGAAATTCCATATCCCTCCCCTCTTGGATACTTTGCAAAAAAATAATAATAATTACCTCAAGGAATCTTCCTTAGTTAACCTGTTCTCTGATCTCCCTATTTTTCATTTCATCCTTGAAGATGCACGATTAGATCATGAGCCCCATGAGGGCAGAGATTGTCTTTTGACTCTTGAGTTAACCATAACTCTTAGCACAGTTCCTGACACACAGTAGATGCTTAATAAATGTCTATTGACTTACTAACTACCTTACTGACTAAAATATCTGTTTAGATTGTTTTATTACATTATTTAGTCTTTGTTTATTTGTATTTTTGAGCTCATCAACAAGTGTTCAGATCCCTCCTCCCCTCACCATGGCAGTTCACAACATAGTCATGAATTATTTTTTTAATCCTTACTTTCTGCCTAAGTATCATTTCTAAGATGCAAAAGTGGCAAGGGCTAGGCAATCATAGGGAAGTGACTTTCCTAAGGTCACACAGGAAATATTTGAGGTCATATTTGATGCCAGATCCTCCTAGCTCTATGTTTCTATCCACTCTGCTACCTGCTGCCCTCATATCCATGGTTTCTCAAAGAACAACCAGAACAATTTCCAGGTTTCTCTGATGCTGCTTTATAACTTATAAAGGCCTGTGTAAATTTATTTTCTTTTACCAAATAAATAGTAAATTCTATGAAGGCAGGATCTTTCTCTTAGCACATCAAACTTCATCCAGTCTAGGTGCTCAGCTTTTCATCTAGCAGTACAAGATATTCCAACATCTTAGTCAGTGATAATCTATTAAAGCTTAAAAATGCACCAAGACTTTTGAAACAGACTGTTTTTTGTTTTTTGTTTGTTTTTTTGTTTTTTGTTTTTTTGTTTTTCACTTGGGGCAAATGAATGAGGAGCAGAGATTCTCACCTGGGCTAACCTTTTGTTAGAGATCACATCCGATAATCACAGGATTATCCATGGAGCTGGAAGGCACATTAGGAGTGTGCAATTCCCTCATTTTACAGATGAGGAAACAGGCACAAAGAGTGGGATTTACCCAGGGTTGCACAGTTAGCAAGTATAAGAGGTGGTATTCAAACCCAGGTCTTTAGACTCCAATTCTGGCACTCTATCCTCTCCACTGTTTGTTTCTCAGTTATCCTTGCTGATGACTGGATAGAATTTGATAAGGATACAAGTCCCCCTCCTCCCCCCTGGAAATTTATATCGGTGCTCCTTAAACTGGCCAGGTCCTTCCTAGCTGTCCATTCCTAAGGTCAGTTCTACTAATCTAAACTAAACTAAACTAAATTGTTGCTACCTTAGAAAATACATCCATCCATAGGGAGCACAAATAGAGAGAAAAGTCCTCTCCAAAAACACACATACACACACTGAAATTTATTCTCTACAGTGTCCATCCTCTCTCCAACTATTCCAGGGGCCAGATTGTAGTATTGAGTACTACAAAGTTCACTTTCCTTTCCCCCACTTAGAGCAGCAGGAGAGAGAAAGTATCCCAAATACCTTGTCTGTTCTCTGCTGCCTCCTTTCCTTGCACCTTTAAGGCAAGGGCTTTTTCTCCCTCCTCCATCTCAGAGATTCTATCAAGATGAAATCTGAGCCCCTATTGGCAGGGCTTCTGTTTGCCCTGCATGCCATTGTACAGAAGGAAGTGATGATGAAATATACTCTAGCTAATTTGCAGGATCTGAGTAAACCCTAAGGGGTTCTAATTTTTTCCAGTAATTTCATAATAAATAGTAGAGAGCCTTTTATCTGCACATTCAGGTGCAGTGAAGTCACATCAAAGGGAAAAACAGCTCATTTTCCTCCATTTGGTGCTTCCCTCTGCAGACATAATGCTGTGGTGTCTATTAACACAGTTCAGATATTTGTTTGATAGAGTCTAAATAGTTTGACTAAATCTCAGGAGTTACAGTGCTGTTCTTGCAGTGAATAATTTCGTCTCGGTAGGTAATCCCCCAAATATGCAGCACTTGAGTAACGGTTAACATGTTTAGGGTGAAATAAAACCCCTTCTGGGTTGATTAGGTTACCAGAACACTGGCCAAAAGAGCCCAGAGTCTCCACTGCTCTGGCTTGTGATGTGCCTATTGAGGGGCCCCTACAAGGTAAATGTGCTCCTTTTAATCAGCTGTGGTTAGGAAGCTTCAGCACTGAAATGTCATCAGGAAGCTCCTTCTTAGCCTGATCAGTTATCTTGCCCTTCTTGCCCCTCCCCACACTTTTATTCTCCCACTTTTTAGTGTTTGGATTTTCTGACCAAACATGTCTCTAAATTGATGCTAGGGGTCCAACACTCCGTGAGGGTCAGAGTTACCCTCGCGCACACACATCCCCAAGTAAGCCACGCTGGCATTATTTCTCTCCCATCCTGTGAAGTTAAACACGTTCACCCGTGGTCCGAGCTACAAAATCCAATACTAATGCTTTTAAATCTCTGCCAAAAACCTTGGACAATCCGTTATAATACAAAATGCTAACTTAACTAAGAGATTAAAGGTTAGTATTAATTGGGTGACCTGAATTTTGCTAAAGATTTACCATTCCAGAGAACAAAATCTGGTGTTAAATCATCGTGTTGAACCTTCATTACACACTCTTAACATAGTTATAATACCAAATTTAACTTGTGTTATTCGACCTCCCATATTAATAACATGTCAGGAGTTATATAAGTGAACTCCATAAACAAATTCCAGATCATCAACAGGGATTAGTGAGTTGTGAAAGATGGTAGGGGAATGGGAGGGAGGCTGAGCCAAGCAGAGAGAGGCAAAATGGGAGGCATCAGTAGCCAGCAAGACTGGACAGGCCTGAATGGATGGAATCCATGGTCATATATAGATGGGCGTCTTCCTCATAATAATTAACTTTGGCACAATAACTGCCACTACACTTTCTAATGAATAGGTAAAGGTCAGGGTAACTGGCCAAAGTATTCCTTCCATTGAGTATGACTAGCTTCATTTGAAACCAAGAGTTACAGAGCCATTCTTCTCGCTGTAAATACTTCTATCTTGATAGATAATCCTCTAAATATGCAGAGAAAGGAAAGACCCCTTCCTCCTGGGGTTCCTCTCTCCCCCTGATTATACAGGATGGAGAGAAAGGTGGTAAGACAGATCCTTCCTTTAAGGAGAATACCAAGAGCAGTCACCTCACTTCCCACCTTGCTGTACTCCTCTGGATTTTCATCATGTCACATCTCCCTTTTCTGCTTCTTTTTTATGTGTTATTTTCCTTATTAGATTGTGAAGCCAAGGGAAGGACTGCCGTGTCCTTCACTTGTATGTTTAGTGCTTAGCACGATGCCTGGCATATAGTAGGTGTTTAATAAATAATAGGCTAATTCTCCTTGACTCAAAATGGAAAATCCATTTTGTTAAGTTATAAAAGTTTATAAAATAAAAAATACTTTGTACATAAACTTTCAAATGCCTCTAAATTGTTCCTTTCCCATACATGAAGTATAGTAAAAGTCCCTGAAAAAAAATGTTGTATTTTTCCGATTCATACCATTAAGCTTCAGTAAATGTGTTTTATAGGCATTTGATATTGAATTAAAATACTTAGATTCCAGTCATTTTAGTCCCTCAGTGAGATAGTTACTTTATAAATATTATGCCAAGCACTTATAAGATATTTTGCTCCAACATAATCACAAAAACGAAAAGATATTTCAAGTAATCAATATGAATCCACTTAGTCCTCACAAAATAGCACCAGAGACTAAGATACTTTACAGAAGTAAATGCTATTCATTAGAAAAAGATGTCCAAAAATTTCCTAAGTGGAACCCAGGTTCTTTTGAATATCAGATGGGAGAGAGTCTGAGCTTTACTGTCCCAGCAGCTCTAAGTACAGTATCTCTAAGTTTGGGATGATGTCGTCCATTTAGTTGAAAAGGGCCACTGAAGCAATTCATCATGAAGCAGTGATTGTACTGGGCTGGATAGATAGGAATGAACAAAATAAAACCTATTTCTTGGTATTTCTGCAAGGAGGGCTGTCTCATGAAACTGCTGCTGTTCAAAGTTGTTGGAAGCTGAAAGAAAAGCTAGCATATAGACATCAAGTAACACTTGCTATTTCTCAGAAACAACACAAATGGAAAGGAGATTGAGGGAAAGACCTACTTGTTTTGATGATGGAAATGGTTTTGACTAGGAAAAAATAGGTGTCATTGGATCCAGTCCATATACAAGAACTATTGGACAATATGAGCACAAAACAGTAATCTCTTTGGGAGAAAAGAACAACAAACTGGAGAGAGAGAGAGAGAGAGAGAGAGAGAGAGAGAGAGAGAGAGAGAGAGAGAGAGAGAGAGAGAGAGAGAGAGAGAGAGAGAGAGAGAGAGAGAGAGAGAGAGAGAGAGAGAGAGAGAGAGAGAGAGAGAGAGAGAGAGAGAGAGAGAGAGAGAGAGAGAGAGAGAGAGAGAGAGAGAGAGAGAGAGAGAGAGAGAGAGAGAGAATATTCAGGTCATCATTCTGGGTGAAGACAGGACATTGGTTTCTTCTCCTTTCAAATGAATATGTCAAGGCCAGAGTAACTGCCCAGCTTTGCTGACTCAGATGATAACTAGTTCTGGAAATAAAAAGTGGTCACCCTTTCTCCACAGGCATCTAAAATTAGTGTCTCTGTGGGTGGAGGAACATTTGCTAAGGCGGGTGGAGGTGGTCCTGTGGGCCTGTGATGATCCTGCTCAGTATCATGGAGACAATCTAGGCCAACTCTAAGCAGTGGAAACTGGGAAATCCCCACTCCCCGTGGCATCCCAGGAGCTCTCACCACTGCCCCATATGAGGGTATTGCTAGATCTAATTAAGAAAAGGATGATGAAAGATGCCAAGATCCACCACAACCCTGGTTAGATCTGGCTGAACCAGGACTGTGGGTCATTACTAGCTACAGGCAGGAAAGTCTATTTTAAACCCCCTTGATTAATAGAACAGATGTCTGTAAATAGTGCAAAGAGATTTCCAGAAGGCTCTGGACTCAACTGAACAACAATCTAAATAAAAGTACAAGACCAACAAGCACCTGCCTTTGATTAAGTTCTTGTCAGTACATGAAAGAACTACATCATAAGAATATCAATGCCAGAAAGAAAATAATTTTGAATTATTGTGCTACCCAAGCTTATTAGAAAGGAAAAAAATGTCCCCCAAAAAGGTGAATGAATTAATGGCAGAGTGAAAAAGTATTTATTCATGCTTATTTTATCCTAAACACTTTGTGAAAAATCCATTCCATGAAACTATAATGGAAAAGAACAGAGGTAAAAATTAAAGTCTCAAGTGGATTTGGGGGGCTTGAGGTGGGGCAGGTGAATGAGGCAGCCTCAGTCCCTCCCCCTAACTACCTAGCATGAATGAAGTAATCCTTCACCTTCAGATACAAATGCAACAGGAAGACCTTTCCTCACCTCTGCAATCTCTTAGTCAACCTTAAAGATATTTGGAGTTGTGGCTATGAAGTCAGTGGAAAAATATTGCTTCCAAAAATGGAATAGGTCAACCAGAATGTCCATACATTCTCCATTACTCCAGTCTTCCCAAAATAGGTTCTCTAGTATCTACCCCATGTAACATCATCTTAGATGTTCTAGGGATATTCCAAATCCCCATTACAAATCAAGAATAAAGAAATTGTGGCATATAGTAGAAAGAGCATTGGGTTTGGAGCATAGCATGCTGCTAAATGTTGAAAAACCCAGCTCTTTAGAAAGTTAAAATAGCCCATTTTTTATGTATAACACATTATTAACATTTTCTCCATCACTTTCTTAAATCTAGATAATTATAAAACAATAAATCAAGCCTTGATTTGTACAGATTGTTAAGAAGTAAATGGTCTCAATAATATCCACTAGAATTTTTTTGTTGTTTAGTCATTTCAGTCTTTTCAGACTCTTTGTGATTCCATATAGGATTTTCTTGGCAAAGATAGTGGAGTGGTTTGCCATTCCCTTCTCCAGATTATTTTACAGATGAGGAAACTGAGGCAAATAAGGCAAAGTCACAATGAGCTCTTGCGAGTGGGCTGAAGATAACTATAATACATTCTTATTTGGGAATCAGAAGATCTAAGTTTGGATGACAACTCTAACATTATTGATAAAATTATGGACACAATTCTGATTTTGAATTGATCTTATTTCAGATATTACATTTTTCTTCTCAGATGTTGGAACAAGTGTGGAAAGAGTTTGGGGACTTCTAAACATTGTTTCCAGTTATTCTCTCTGAAACTAAGCACAATAATTCTAATTCTTCTTTATGCCATAGGCTTTCATATAATTCAAGACACCTACCATGTTAATACTCAAACTAAACTTCCCTAATTCTTTAATGCCATTTTCATATGACATAGTCTTCAAGATATGCCACTTTTCTATTTGTTCTCTTCTCCATGTAAATTAGATAGTTAAAAGTTTTTAAAATATGATGTCTAAAGGCAAACCCTCATCCTTTAAGTAATATGGCAAAAATTATTTTATCCCTTGTTCTGAATAACCTAAGAATATATATTTTTTCTTCTTTATTTTTGGATGTCATGTAGTTTAGCTGACTTCATACTGTATAACTCCAGATATGATCTAATCAGAGAAAAGTATGGAAGAATTATAACTTTTGAAATTCTGTTTCATTACCTACCTAACTGTTTAGACTGGAGATGCCTGTCTCAAGAGTCATCTTATGTCTCCTTTCTACATTCCCTAAGGGAAAGCTCCATCAAGTGTAAACTTGCCAATCCAGAAACCGAAATTTGAACCAATAAATAAATTTCACATTTGTGTGTAGATATAGTCACAAAAACCACTTTCACTGATTGCTTCTTTAATAGCCATATGTTTTTCAGCATAAACTTGTATTGTTATTCAATTGTTATTCAATGCCTACTCTCATTCCCTCTCTCTCTATCTGTCTCTGCCTCTCTCTGTCTCCCTCTCTTTCCATTCTTACAATCATTCTTCTATTCTCTACAAACACTAAAGAACAAGCCTTCATTGCAATCAGGCAAGAATGACTTGGAAAATATATCAGAGAAGCATGAAAATTTAATGTTTGTCATTATTTATTTTAAACTCTTACCTTCTATCTTAGAATCAATACTAAGTATTGGCTCCAAATCAGAAGAGCAATGAGGGCTCGGCAATTGGAGTTAAGTGGCTTATCCAGGGTCACACAGTTGGAAGTGTTTGAGGTCAGATTTGAAACCAGGACCTCCTGCTTCCAGTCCTGGCTCTCTATCCACTGAGACACTATCTACCCTTTTGTCATCAATTTTACCCATCAATTTAGTTCATTCTTCAATCTCAGAAGATTTATCAAAGTCATTGTTTTGTATTTCTGGAGTAATTAACAGCTATGGGCATAAATGACTGTGAATCAAAGAATTAACTTTTAGAAAAGGCAAAAAGTGAAGAGAACAAGAGAATGAAATACTTTTTCAGAAAATGTGCAGAAAATAAGAAAAAAGTAGAAACAGATACTGAAGAAAAAAGATAATTTTACTTTCTTTGAAAGAAAATAGAAGAATCACTAAACTAATAAGGTGAAGAAAAATAAGCAAATATAACAAATTATGAAAAAAGGCAACAAACAGGAGGTGGGATGTATTGTTGAAGTAAGATAGAAAAAAGCTTGTATAAATAAGGTAATCAAATAATTAAAGAGACAAAGTATTATTTTAAAAGAGATAAAGGAAGAAAAATATTCCTAATTTTTAAAAGAGCATAATTAAACAAATGAAGAAAATCATGCATCTTATAGTAATTGAAAATGTGAATGGATTAAAAAATTAAATTAAAAGCAAAATAGAAAACACAATCTCATAACCTATTGCATATAAGAAATATGATTAAAAAGCAAATATACACCCAGAATAAAAAGCCAGGGACTAAAATAATTTCTACCTATCAGGTAAACCCAAAAAGGAATAGTTGCAATGAGGTTTACAGGAAAAAAATGCAACATAGAGATAAATGAGGAATGCACAGAAACTGTGGACAATAATCCAGTGTCAACATTAAATTTATATGCTCTAAATGTCATAGCATCTAAATTCAGGAAAAATATTAGCAATATAGTATATGTATATATAATGTAAATAAGAAAAATAGATAAATTATAAGAAAATATATACAGTAACAAAATAAAAGTAAACTCCATTCTCTTCCCTTGAGGTTTGGGGAAAAAAAAACAACTAAAAAAAAGTGTTACAAAAGAGAAATGAAGACCTGAATGAATTGCTATAGAAACTACAGTTAAAAGGCACTGTTGATGTTTACTCATGTCTGATTCTTCATGACCCCATTTTAGGGGTATTGGAGGGTTTCTTAGCAAAGATAAGAGAGCAATTTGCAATTTCCTTCTTCAATTCACTTTTTGTTAATGAGAAACTGAGGCAAAGAATTAACTGACTTGCCCAGGGTCACAGAGCTAATGAGTGTCTGAGACCAGATTAGATGATGAGTCTTCTTGATTCCAAGCCCAGTACTCTGCTATCCATTGCACTACTTAGCTGATCTTAAAAGATGTTTAGTGTCTTCTAAATTAAACTTTTAAGGAATGTGCATATTTATAAGCAACATATAGAAATTTTACAGAAGTTAGCCATTTATTAGATCATTAGAAATAAAGAAAATAAGTGAATATGAACATCATTATAGACATAATGCAATAAAAACTAGTCATCAATTAACAGAGAACAACCAAATTATGCAGAAAATAGAGTCAATAGTGGAAAACTAAATAATGACAGAGGGCAAAGTCATAGAAATAATTGATCATTATATGAAAGAAAATGATAAGACAATATACCAAAATATTGGGAATATAGTCAGAGCAGTTGTTTGGGAAATATAGTATTCCTAAAAACATACTTCAACAAAATTGCAAAAGAAAGAATTAATGAACTAATATACATTTAAAAATCAGAAATCATACAAATAAACTTATAAAATTAAGTACAACAGAAGAAATATTAAAAAATAAGAGGAGAAATAAATTAGATACCATCAAGTCTATAGATAAAACTAAAAGGTATTTTTCCAATGAAAAAGAAAAGAGCAGAAAATCAAATCAACAAAATTGCAAATTGAACAAGGTCAAACTATAATAAAGCCAAAAGAAAAACTTTTTTAAGTCATCAGAACCTACTATGAATGGCTAAATCCTCACAAAACTGAGAGCACAAATTAAATAGGATTACTTTTTTTTTTTTAACTTACCTTCTGTCTTGGAGTCAATACTGTGTATTGGCTCCAAGGCAGAAGAGTGGTAAGGGCTAGGCAATGGGGAAGTGACTTGCCTAGGGTCACACAGCTAGGAAGTGTCTGAGGCCAGATTTGAACCTAGGACCTCCCATCTCTAGACCTAGCTCTCAATCCTGTGATTGAGCTGTGACTGAGCTACCCAGCTGCCCCCAACAGGATTACTTTTAAAAAATATAAAATACTCAAATTACAAAATCGACCAAACAGAAATCTTATATCATTAAGTTTCAGAAAAGGAAATTTTTCTCATTTTAGAGAAACAACCAAAGAAAAAATCCTGGTTCTGCTAAACTTAAAATGCCTTTAAGTCATTCATTAAAATCACTCAATAAGCATTTATTAAAGAAAAAGTAATAACAATGCTACATGAATTATTCTCAAAAGTTATGAAAGAAAGCACTGTATCAAGACTTCTTTTAGAGGCAAATGTAGTCTTAATTCCCAAAGAAAGGATAAGTTAAAGAAGAACTATAGACCAATATAATTAATGAATGCTAATTTAAAAATTTAAATAAAATCCTGTCAAGCAGATGACAGCAATTTGTCAAATAAGTAATTCATTATAACCAAGGTGGAATTTTACCAGAAATTCAAGTATGTTTCAATATTAGGAAATCAACATAATCATATTAAAAAGAAAAATAACATCAAAACTACATTTAAAATTAAAAATTTAAAGAGCATATCATATATCTCAGAGCTAATAGTAAGAGGTATATTCATAAGTAAATAAAGGTTAGAGATAATTAGAGAAGATAAAATAGATGACTGATTACAGGAAACAGAAGAGTTTCTGAATAAATAAAACTGATGCATCTAGGATAAGAAAGGGGTGATCAAATGAGGGAAAATATTGAATTAAGTTTTTCAAATAAAGATAAAATCAGCTATGCAATTCAAATATATATATATTATGTAGCACATATATACATATATGTGTGTGTGTTTGTATATATGTTTGTGTATCTGTCTATATGTAAATAGATGGTGAGACAGATAATAGCTAATCAGATGATAGGTAGATAGATAGATAGTCAAGGATGTAAATAAATGGTTCTCAAAAGATGAATTCTAAATTATTAAATGAGCATATGTAAAAATTTTCCAAAACACTATTAATAAGAGAACTGTAAGTCTAAACAATTCTGAGGCTTTGTTTCATACTCAACAAATTTGCAAAGATGACAAAAGATGAGACAAGTCAATGTTGGAGAAGTTGTAGGAATATAGCCATGCTAGTGGATTGTTGTAAAGTAGAAGTTGTAAAGTAAAATTGTAAAGTAGAACAATTTGGGAAGCAACTTGAAATTATGCAAATAATTAAGAAAGATGTCCATAATTTTTTACCTAGCAATTCCACTGCTAAACATACACAATAAAGAGGTTATTTGATAAAAAGAAGGCCCACAAAGACACCAAAATATTTATAACAGCATTTTTTTTGTAGTAGCAAAGAACTAGAAACTGAGTAAATGCACATCTACTGGCCCATGGCTAAACATATTGTGATACATGGATGTAATGAAATATTTCCATGCTATCTGAACAATGAATAAAACAAATTTAGGGAAGAATGGAAAAACTTATGTGAACTGATAAATAATGGAATTAGAAGGATCAGCAAAAAAATATACATAATGATTACAGCAAAGTAAATGGAATGAACAATTACAAAACAATCAAAAGTTACTGTTGCAAAATTACAAAATATGAGAAGAGATACAGAAAACCCCTCCTCCCACTGCTTGCAAAGATGGGAAGTCCACAGGTGTGGAACACTATATATATTTTCAGACTTTTTTGACTCACTAACTGGTTTTATCCTCTTCCTTTTTTGTCTTTTAAAAAATATATATTATTTGTAAAAGGAGATGACTCTCTGGGAGGGGGTAGACTGAGGGATACAGTGGAAAATGCAAACCCGAAATCTATTAATAAAATTTTATTTTGACTCTGGGTAACAGTGAGTTCTCGTTAACTCAAGCACAATATGTGTTCCCTCTAGAGTCTATTAAATGACTGAAATAGTCTCTTGGTTTCTATGAAACTCAACTTCCTCATTTACAAAATGAGGATAATAATATTAAACTACATAATTTAAATGATTGTTATTAGGAAAGGACTAAAGAGGAATGCAAGTGTGAATTAATATTACATTAGTCTCAAACATCAAAAGTTTATTTAAGAAATGGAAAAGGTAGATGAATGATGGCAGCAAATGACAAAACAACAGAATTTGTAAATAAAATGGTATGATAGAATGGTAAAAGGAGCAGAGAATATCAGAAGATCATATTGAATCATGGAATGATAGAGCACAACAAAAGGGCAATTCCAGGGAAGAAGCTTGCCAACATTAGCTCCAAAGGAGCAAGGACAGAAAGTGCTTTGTCAAGGGGGAGTTGATATTATTGTGAGATAAGTAATGGTGAATATGAAATATGTATACAGTATTTAAATTGTCTGTTAAGATTTGAGGATGCATTGCATTGTGCTTTTAAATGTTTTCTAGGTTGTGTCCACTTTTGGAACTAGGAGAGAACCTAGAAACATTTAGAATCTTAAACAGTTCACATCAACGAAGTGCTTACTACAGGCAGGATATGATATTTTATATACAAAAATATTTGTACATTTTATATAAACCTAGTTGCTCATTTTAATAAAAAGTAAAGTGAAATCATTTAAGTGACAGACATATGAAGTACTTTAAGATTTACAAAGCAGAAAGAGCAAAGGAGAAGTCCAGGTAAAGCGATAAAAAGATAAAAATCTTATCTTAGTTGACTTTTAAACTAGAAAAACTTATAAGGTTCTAACATAACCTGAGATGAATTGCCCTTTAAGACAAACCTCTCTTGTTACTGATTTTGTGATCCCCAAGCAATTCTTCTCATATTTTTAATTCTCTGGTAGATCTCTGTTGTGAGAAATGCCTTCTATGCTGGGTTCAGGTACAGCTTAGATGATGTGAGGTGTTCAAATACCATCTTGAAAATTAACCCTTTTTTGATCCTTGTTCCCTGAACCAAGCCCATCCTCCAAAATATTAATTCCTTTCTCTTCCGAATTTTGTCATTCAGTTGTTTTCAGTAATGTCTTACTCTTCATGGCCCCATTTGAGGTTTTCTTGATAAAGACATGAGAATTGTTTGCCATTGCCTTCTGTAGCTCACTTTACAGATGAGGAACTGAGTTGAACAGTATTAAGTAACTTGGTAAGGGTCGCACAGTCTGTAAGTGACTGAGTCAGGATTTGAACTCAGTAAGATGAATCTTCCTGGCTCTGGGTGTAGCACTCCATCAGCTGCCCCACCTAGCTGCCCTGACTGGAAGATAGTAGATACTTAAAATGCTTTTTGAATGAGAGAATGAATGATATCTAAGGTGATTCTGAGGTTCTTTTGAATACATAGATTAGCCATTTATTGTTATTGCTGCTGATGGGAAACATATCCTGAAAGCAGAGAAAATTTACAATGGTCATTCATATGGATTGAATTCCCAAATGCGACATTTTTGAACCCATAATACCTTCTCAGTGCTCTGGGTGAATCTCAAAGATTATATCTGGGGATAGGGAGGGTGGTCTAAGCTAACAATTCTCTAGTGAAATCATGCGTCTAGTCCCTATCCATCTGTACTTCATATATAATATACTTAAATGATATAATGTAAGCTCATTGAGGTAGGGACTCTATGTCCATAATACAGAAGCAGGCATGAAAGTAAGCACTCAACAAAAGATTGTTGATGGTTCTTTTGATATTCCTAACAAGTGAAGAAATCTAGCAAAATGATATGAATTGAAATCCATACCTTAAGTAGTCTTTTAAACAGAAAAAAATAAGCTATCAGCTTATAATAGAACTGGGCCAAAACTGTCTGTCAATACCATTTTTGCACTTTTTGTTGATTGTACTCTTTCTTCTTCTCATCTATTTAGTTCAGGAGCAGCATTGGAAACTGGCATTGTTCTCACCATTAATGAATGATCTACTCTACAAATAGGTGATCTATTTCCAAACCTTTGGTTCTGGCAGGACCACTGGTTTCTCAATCCTTCTCTAGTCTTTTCCCAGTCCTTTTATCTATGCTTCATTTCAAGTGTCTCTCCATGAATCCATAGCAATGTTGCCCAAAGCTAAATTAGCTCAAAGTTAATACTACCAGGTACTGGAGGCAGTGTGATATAATGGGATAAACATTGGCTTGGAAGCTGGGAGACAGGATTCTAGTGCCAGTTTTACCATGAATTATATCTTAGTAAAAGTGTCTTCATCTCTCTGAGCTAAAGAATTAATGAACTAATATACATTTAAAAATCAGAAATCATACAAATAAACTTATAAAATTAAGTACAACAGAAGAAATTTTAAAAAATGAGAGGAGAAATAAATTAGATACCATCAAGTCTATAGATAAAACTAAAAGGTATTCTTCCAATTAAAAAGAAAAGAACAGAAAATCAAATCAACAAAATAGCAAATTGAACAAGGTCAAACTATAATAAAGCCAAAAGAAAAACTTTTTTAAGTCATCAGAACAAAATGGGGGCTTAATTCATAATTCTGTATTACTTAGCACATTCCTCTAAAGGAAAGGCAGTGCAAATGAGAAGCACCAAAATGGTATGAGGCAAAATCAGAAGGAAATCCAGTAATTAGTATTTTTTCTCTATCTACTTTTCTAATGTTTTCAAGTAATTTATCTTCTGCTCTCATAAGCCTTTCTCAATAACTCCCAGAACTGGGATATTAACTGACAGGCTGACTACAATGAGATCATTGATAGGAATAGTAATGCTATAGAGTAGTATAAGATATAATAATGTAACACACATATATGTATATATAGATATATAGGTATATAATTTATTTAAGGTTTACTACGTTCCAGGCATTGCTCGAAACACTTTACAATGATAATCTCATTTGATTCTCACAAGTACCCTGGGATGTTGGAACCATTATGATCCACATTTTATAGATGAGAAAACTGAGGCAAACAGAGGTTAAGTGACTTTCTCAGGGCCACACATGTTTCTATAACCAAATTTGAACTTTGATCTTCTTTACTCTAGGTTTAGGGCTCTATCAACTGTGTCAGTGCCTTTATTTACATAACATATAATATCACATGTAATATGAAAACATAATGCTAAATTAAAATAAAAATATCTATATTCACTTAGCACTTTAAGGTTTATAAAGTACTTTATATTTATTACCTCCCTTGTTGTTTTTTTTTTATAAAAATGCTCAGATAGGTATTATTATGAGTCCTATTTTACAGATGAGGAATTTGAAGCAGACAGTGTTTAAGTGACTCATCCAGGATCACACTAGTAGTAAATATCTGAGATGGACTGCCTGACTTCCAATCCATAATTCTTTGCATTCTGCTACATTGCCTCAATAAGTTCAAATAACAACTAAGATTTTGTTCTTTGTTTATTGTTCAATCCATTTTCCTGAACCAGCAGAATTGAGTGGATAATGCCTGAAATAGAGATTGCCAGAAATTACTCTACATAAATAATCCCCTGTTGATGATAGTCTAAGCAAGATGGAAAGTTTCATACCAAATTTGATGACAGGAGACCTGGATTCTAATCATGGCTCTGTTATTTTACAACTTAAGCAACCAAAGTTAAGTTCTCTTTGATTTCAGTGGGATATTTTTTGTCTGAAAAATTAGGTCTTTTCAATTAATAAAATCTTTGATATCAAGTATGACCTATTAGTTTTACCATAACATTGTAGAATTATAGGTTAAAATTTATCTAGTTCAGCCTCTTCATTTTATAGAGGAAGTAACAATAAGGTTGAGTGATTTCCTCCATAGTTGGTTGCAGAGCCAAAATTTGAACTGAGGTCCTAGGAGTTAGAGCTAGTAATCTCAACTTTAAAAGACACAAATACTCTCTTAGCCTCTTTCTGAGATCCCTAATATAAAAATCAGGGAGAATTGCCTACTTTTAATCTCCCAGATTCTGGCTAACTACAGAAGTCAGAAAGATAGAAGTTAGGACATTAGATGGCCATTGTTGCAAATGGGCAGTTGGAGGCACATGAGCATATAATACCTGTTTTAAGCTAGTAAAATATTTGCAATTCTTGAGCTAGTTCTGTCTTAGAAGGAATATCTTATAATTTCCTTGGAAATTTTTGCCTAAAAGATTATAATACTATTCTCACAGTAGCTATACTATTATCTCAATTTGTTGCTAGAGGGAAATTGGCACACCCAGTTCTGGGAGTTATTGAGAAAGGCTTATGAGAGCAGAAGACAAATTACTTGAAAACGTTAGAAAAGTAGATAGAGAAAAAATACTAATTACTGGATTTCCTTCTGATTTTGCCTCATACCATTTTGGTGCTTCTCATTTGCACTGCCTTTCCTTTAGAGGAATGTGCTAAGTAATACAGAATTATGAATTAAGTCCCCATTTTGTCTGTGTCAGACTTCAGTTCTTTTCAATGTAACTGAAAGATATATTTCCTTGATATCTGGTCTTGCTTCCTTCTCAACAAACCATAATTTTTTCCTGTCCTGCACCCCACATAGTAGCTTGAATAAAAATAAATAATGAGAACAAATGTTAAGACAGTTTTAGTAAGTGAGTCACAGAGTGTAGCTAGACTAATGTTGATGTGGAAAATTCTACTAAGAATTAGCAACCTGAAATACTATGACAAGATTCAGCCTATTCACTTCATTCAGAATTCACTCTCTAACCTTGTGTCCACTAGACTGTTGCCATGGAGAGCAAAGACCCTGTGCTTCAGGTACAATCTCCCAATTCTACTCCTTTCACCTGTCCTAGTCTTGAATTCTATTAGTTAACATCTCATTTCTTTTTCCCCCCATTTGAATTAGTTTATTTAGTCAATTTAGAACATTATTCCTTGGTTAAAATAATCACATTATTTTCTTCCCTCCCCTACACCCACCCTTAACGCAGCTGACGTGCAATTTCATTAGGTATTACTTGTGTCCTTGATCAAAACCTATTTCCACATTGTTGATGTTTGCACTAGGATGTTCATTTTGCCTACATCTCACTTCTGGTCATAACCTGGTCAAGATTTTCTTTGTTGAAAACGTCCTCACTTTTACCTATACAAAGCAGTTCTAAATTGAACTCAACACAGTCCTTGCTGATTCCCGACCCCTGCTCCAATGACAAAGTCAGAGGAACAGGACCCCCTGGACTTTGTATGTAGTTATTGGTTGTCTCCTTGTTTGCTTGTTTCTTGTTTTATGCCCTATTTCCTTATCTAGGCTTTAAAGTTCTAGAGAACAAGAACTGTGTCATGCCACCTGCTATATTCCATAATAATATTTGATAATGAAAGCATTTGAATGAGAATAGTTTATACATGTCTAATGAGATATTATCCCTTATTTCTTTATATATTTTATTTTAAAATAGTTCTATATTTGTATTTCCTCCACCATATTCTCACTTAGGTGGCTCATTGCCTCACAGAAGTGAGTTTGAGACTTTGAAAACAATATTAGCCAAATGTCAGCAGGTTTCACCTCTCATTCTCCTGCATTTTCAGGAGAATTCTAGTTCTCATCAGATCATGTCTGCAAGTCTCTGGATCACTATATTTTCAAGCCAATGCTTTCTCTCAGAGGACAGATGTTATTGTCCATCCTCTGTTTTTGAAGAAAACCAAAGACCTCTTGGGGCTATGTCTTGACTTGTACAATTGGATTTAAGTGAGGCACAAATGTACAAAAGTATCAACTTCATTCTCTCTTCCCAAGTCATCAGAGTCCAGTAGCAATACAAAAATCAAGATGACTGCCAATAGCTCAGGCTAAAGTGGGTAATCTTGGACTTTTCAATAACTGACCATGTTCTAAATCTGCATTGAAAAATGTTTTCAAGATCCTGTGCCCAAAGTGCAATTTTGAGCTGCCTGTTACCCCCCACCACCCTCAAACCCATTACTCCAGACAGCAGAGGGAAGAAGTGCTCACATTAGGGGCCTGGGCAGAGGGAATGTCCTCCAGTGCTGTGGAGAGGGGAAATGGAGAAGCCCTCCCCATGCCTCCCTGGCAGCGCTGAGAAGACTTTGCCAATGTGGCTTTAAGTGTTCCACAGTGCCTGCATCGGCCACCTTAATGGCCAATGGAGCAAATGTGTCGGCACAGGCACATTCCACCAGGGGAAGTCTTTCTGGGGTGAATAGAGTATTCAAGAAGAACTAATACCTCAGATATGAGGGCTAACTAAAGCCTTTTCAAGGCTATTCATCCACTTTTGGTGACATCTTTCATTTAATTCTCACTTACAGCTCCAAGAAGCTGTAGCATGTACAGTGTCCACACCCTGATAAACCTGTCAGCAGACTGGCTAAACCATGTTAAAGGTATATGCAAGGGCTTCAAATTCATTGGTGATTTAAGAGGATGTTTACTCCAGGGCAGAGTAGAGAGGAAATGAATACATTGGGCATCAAAGGTCATATTAAAAATAAGTTTAAATTGCCTACATCTTAATAGACTAGAACTATCTGCTTACTAATGTCACTGCTATTCCAAATTCTGCTGTCTATGAATATTCAAATCATTAATTACTTGGAAGAAATATCAAATTAAACACCCAATTAGAAGCTAGAATAAAAAGGAGATATACTACTAATATGTAGAGAAGCTATAGGCTTATCTGATTAAATAATCCTTTTAACACCAAATAATGAGAATAAACAAAAGTAAAATCAATGATTCTGGTATAATTTCCCAGGGAAGTTTAACTATAACAATTGTCACAATGAAAAGACCAAATGAGCTCAGGAGTGCTTTTGCCAAGAAAAAAACATTGAAACTGCTCAAGAAGTAGAGTTACATATAAGTCAAGGGCAATGCAGATCCATTTTAAAGTTTATTTTTCACACATGTTGGAGTATAATGGAAGACCACATGTAGTGTGACTTAAAGGAAGCTTCAGGGAGCTGTGTGAGATCAGCTTGAACCCATTTGCTCATGAAACCAAGAGGACAACAAACATAAGCAAAATGGAACAGATTTTTCTCCTTTTAAAATATATGTAGATCTATTTTTGTAAGTATTAACAGTGAAACTAACTGTTCTGTAACATCTCAGTACCTAGTATAACATGTAAAGATTGACAAAAAGATTTAAAGGTTTAAAGATAAAAAAGTCAGAAAAATAAGTTTTTTTAATTACTAGATATATTATTACTATTATTACTACTATAATATATAATATTACTAGATATATACAGGAGAAATCTTTTCTAGAAATAATATGATATAAAGGTATTCGGGAACAAATTTTCAAGATATCAGACTAAGAGAAAATGATCTCTAAAGAACAGAAAATACTTCAAATAGTGTTCTTAGTGGTGTTGGGGGGAGAAGAGAAAGAGGCAGTCTAAAAGATATTAGAAGGCATTGATATCTTGTCTTTTTTTTTATCTACCTTAAAGCTTTATAAGAAGAGTCTGTGTATTCTTCAAGGATATCTTTGCTGAAAACTTAAGAAAGGAACAGGAAGGAATTTGTACTTAATTTCTAAAGCAAGACAAAATATTATGCTCACATTGACTGGAAGAGAGATATAAAAAAATTGCTACATTTATTATTGGAGGTTCTTTTTTTTTTAATAGAAGCCTTTTTAGGTGTAATAAATACAACTTTAGTTGTAGTATCAGATAGAAGCTTAAACACTTACTAGTTGTATGTCTATGGGCAAGTCATTTAACTTCTATCTATGTTTCCTCATCTGTAAAATAGAGATGATAAAAGCACCAATCCCTAAGGTTTGTTGTGAAGATCAAATAAAATAACATACATAAAGAACTTTGTAAACTTTAAAATGATAAAAAAAAATTCTAGCTCTTATCATGATTTAGTGACTTTTTTTAAGCTTTTTACTTAGTAAATAAGAAATCACTTGGAAGGATTTCTTCAGACAAATTGTCTCCATACATATATTAAAACTATAAAATTCAAACAGATATGACTAGAATGACTTTGTTCAAACATCTGCTAAGTAGTAACATGAGCTGACATCAGGTGAGCTGTAAATAATGAAGATGTATTTAGGATATCCACCAATGTCATGGAATATGCCTTTGTCTTGTTCAGGTTCAAAATAAAGTGGGAATTCCTATCAAGGGTAAATTTCTTTAAATGCTTTCATGTGAAAAGACATAAGATTGCCTTGATTCTCAGAACACTAAAAAACTTAATAATTTAAGTCTATAGGAATGGAAAGGAGATGAATAAGTTTAAATATCCATATTCGGGGAGGGGGGAAGTGATTTGTCAAAGTATATTGCCCAGGGCAGCTAGGTGGCTCAGTGGATAGGGAACAAGGCCTGGAGATGTGAGGTCCTGGGTTCAAATTTGGCCTCAGACACTTCCAAGCTTGTATGACCCCAGATGGGCAAGTCACTTGAGCACAATTGCCTAACCCTTGCTGTTCTTCTGCTTTAGAACCAATACTTAGTGTTCATTCTAAGACAGAAGATAATTCTTTAAAAAAATACTATGGCATATATATTAATTTGTAGTTCATCAAGATAGTCACCAGTATAAATATGAGATAAGCACCATAGTTTTACAATGAGCTGGTCTCAGACTTGAGTCAGCGAAGATGACTAGGTATTATTTGAAGGGCTATATGGAACTTTCAGTGAGCACAGACTTTTCATGACCACAAAAGCCTATCTTCTTATGCCAACATTTTCCCAGGGTTGGTATATGGCATTTTATGGTCCAAATATATTAGCCTACTTACTGTTCCTCAGACATAATGACATCTTCCATGTCCTCGCCTTCAGCTGTCCCCCATCCTTGGAATATTCCCTTTCCTCAACATTTCAGTCATGAATATGAACATACTCAGACACACTAAGGTCTCTGAGTTGTTTCATAAGTTGGTAAGTTGAAACAATTATTGGGCTTAATATAAAATACTTTATTGGGAAGATTTTCCTTATGAAACACAACTGGATAAAGATTGAAGCAGTTTGGAGCGCTGCTGATGAAGTCACTGAATATCTCAGAGCTGATAACAAATCCTTTCAGGGTTCAAATTCAAGATTAAACCAGGGTGAAAGTTGATGGTGAAGGGTTAGTGAGTGACATATCTAACTATACCTAGGTGTTTGTATTCAAACATTTTTAATTCATTTTTTAAAAAATTTACACTAATATTTCTATCATTTTGTATTTAAATGAAAAACTTCATAGTTGAGTGGAAACATTTGCTAGTCATGAACTCTGTTCCCCATGTCTATAAGAAATTTTCATTCTCAGACCATACTGAGGCATAGAACAAAGGTCACATCATTAGAAGGTCAGGAGATGGTGGGTTTGAGAACTAGCTCTATCTCACTCTGACTGAACAAATTACTTATATTCTTTGGACTACAGTCTTCTCATCTGTAAAACAAGACTCTTTTAAATTCCTTCTACCTCAAATAGCCTAAGAATGAATATAGGTTCAGGTATTCCTAGTCACCTAATTAATATTGATACAGCAAGTTAAAAGCACATTACTGAAGAGGAAGGGAAGTTACTTCTAGAATTCTCATATAGCAAGTTCAAAATCTCCAAAGTGTCTTAGATTTCAAAGGCTTCTTACTTTTGCCCTTCTAATATGACTCCTCTCCAAATATCCTTACTAGGGAGACAGAGAAAAGGAATGGACAATTTTCCAAAAGTTCCAACTAAGTGGAGTAAGGATATTAAGCAAGGACCTCAGAATAATAAATGTAAGTTGTTTTGCAAATTTTAAAGCACTAAACAGATTTCCATTCATGTTATTTTCCTTATGAGGCATAAGGATAAAAGTTTGGACTTGTAATTTGATTGTAATAGGGAATATTGACATGAAGGAAAACCCTATATTAATGCAGGGCAGCATTTTTTTTGCAATTTTTTAATTTTAATTTTTTTTAAATTTTTTAAAATTTTTATTTGGTCATTTCCAAACACTATTCATTGGAAACAAAGATCATTTTCTTTTCTTCCCTCCCCCCTCCCACCACCTCTCCCATAGCCCATGCGTGATTCCATTGGGTATCACATGTGTTCTTGATTCAAACCCATTTCCATGTTGTTGGTATTTGCATTAGAGTGTTCATTTAGAGTCTTTCCTCAGTCATATCCCCTCCACCCCTGTAGTCAAACAGTTGCTTTTCATCAGTGTTTTTACTCCCACAGTTTATCCTCTGCTTGTGGATAGTGTTTTTTAGATCCCTGCAGATTGTTCAGGGACACTGCATTGACACTAATGGAGAAGTCCATTACCTTCGATTGTACCACAATGTATCAGTCTCTGTGTACAATGTTTTCCTGGTTCTGCTCCTCTCGCTCTGCATCACTTCCTGGAGGTTGTTCCAGTCTCTATGGAATTCCTCCACTTTATTATTCCTTTTAGCACAATAGCATTCCATCACCAACATATACCACAATTTGTTCAGCCATTCCCCAATTGAATGGCATCCCCTCATTTTCCAGTGTTTGGCCACCACAAAGAGTGCAGCTATGAATATTCTTGTACAAGTCTTTTTCCTTATTATTATCTCTTTGGGGTACAAGTCCAGCAATGCTATGGCTGGATCAAAGGGCAGACAGTCTTTTATCGCCCTTTGGGCATAGTTCCAAATTGTCCTCCAGAATGGTTGGATCAATTCACAACTCCACCAGCAATGAATTAATGTCCCTACTTTGCCACATCCCCTCCAGCATTCATTACTTTCCTCTGCTGTCATGTTAGCCAATCTGCTAGGTGTGAGGTGATACCTCAGAGTTGTTTTGATTTGCATCTCTCTGATTATAAGAGATGTAGAGCACTTTTTCATGTGCTTATTAATAGTTTTGATTTCTTTGGCTGTTTTTTTTTTTTGCAATTTATACTTTTGGAGAGTTGCTAATAGCAAAGAGAGGTTAAATGATTTGCCTAGAGTCACACGACCAGCATATGTCAAAGAAAGGACTTAAAACCATATTTTTCTGAGTATGAGAACAGTTTTTTTAGCTAGTATGACAAACTGGCTATTCTTTTTCTTTTTTTTTTTAATTGTTATTGCTAGTTTTTTGGGTTGGTTTGATTTTTTTGAGACAGAGTATCCCTATCTTATTCAGGCTGAAAGTATACTGGCCAAACCAAAAAACTACCAATAACAATTAAAAAAGAAAAAGAAAAAGAATAGCCTGCTTGTCATTCCTTGCTCCAATAATATACTACATATATTTGAGAACCAGTTTTGAGATAACAGAAAAAATAGTGAAGGAATAAACTCTATTTTGATCGATGGAAATAAAATCCATCAAAAGGTCTTAGATATTTATTTCACTTGAGATATACAAGTACCTCGAATAGATATGGATAGAGATATATGGATATACATGGATAAATGAATATATGTGAATGTGTGTGTGTGCGTGTGTGTAGACATACACATTGAATCACATCAGGTAGAGAAGCCCATCAAGGGAAAGAAAGACTTGATTTTGTGTAATATAGACACATACACAAACACACACACAAAATCTCCAGGACTAGAGAGATCATCACATACTAATAAATGGGGGTCTTAAATTTTAAAGTGGGGAGAGGGGAGTGCTGCAGTACTACTGGGACATTTATGCTTCTGAGACATCAGATAGTTCTGGCTTTGGAGAGTCAGATGATACCATCTAAATTGAGGTTTTTGTCAAGTCCAGAACCATTTCAATACTGTATAATAGCTTATCAACCAGCCTCTCTGGAGCAATAGTTCAGGGCCTGAGATTTCGGGTGGACAAAAACATCAGTATTGTTGGGCATGCCTTTCTTCTTTAACTAAAGAAGGGTTTAATTGATGACAGAAATGATATTTTATTAAAACATCTATTTCCTGTAGCGGAAAACCCATTTTTGTTTAAATCTTCCTGATGTGGTGACCTGGGTTAATGCTTGAAGGTTGCTCACATTTGCATTTGGTAGAGAATTAATGGAAAGTGGTGTCAGGGTCAGTTACTGTGAATTTAGAAAATGTTGATCAAGTGTCCTACCTGGTCATTTGCATAAGATGGGAAGTCAGTGATTTAAAGAGAAATTGAATATCCATAGCAACAGTGCAATTGATCCGAAATTTTCAGTAAAATACTTTGGATATTTATCTCAATTTCTTGCATGTGGATCAGTGTACTATGTGGCTACAATTAAAACCAGATGTCTTAGAATGACCAGACTTTCACATACATTAATTATTAGAAGAAAATCTAAAGGAAAGAAAGGGGGGAAATGTGAAAGGCAAAGACTAATGTTAACTCAATTTGAACAATATTTGTGGTTTTTATTGATTTTTGTTGTTGTTTTTATTTTGTGCTGTCTTGACTGGTTAGCACAGTATAGCAAAAAAAAAAAAGTTTATTGCTTACTTATCTGAGTGGCATGACAGGAAATATATTTTAGTGATCATCAATAGGGTACATAGAATAATAGCTGGGCCTGGGGGTAGAGAATCCATATTAAAGCCTAGATTTGGCTTTGGCACCTGGTCTTACCTAATATGAGAGGATAGAGAGAAAAATATATAAAATTACTAAAGGAGGAAGTGTCTGAGGAATTGTGCCGGAGGGTGGGGAATTGAGTTAATTGGAGAAAACTTCCTGGCAGGGAGGAGGCAGGCTTTCCACTGTTATTTAAGTAAGGGACTGATGTGGTTTTTCATTTTTGCTGTCATATTAGAGTAAGGAAATTGTTCTGTGTTTATAAGAAAGAATATGTATACAGAGTAATTCATCATCCCTAAGAGAGTGCCCAACACAGGTAGAGGTTCACCCAAATTTAGCTATGGTGAGTTCTAGGACTTGGCATGGAGGTTAGCAAAGTGGAGAAATGTGATAGAGAATAAATGCTGAGACTAATCAGAGCAGGGCTGAATAGATACTTAGGTGAACTGAAAATAAATATCTAGAAATTAGTATTTAGTATATTTAAGTCAAATTTATATGGAAAGCTTATGTACTAGAATATTAGGAATCTTAAAACTTTCTGAAGATGACTTACCAAAGGAAGAAAACAGACTGGGAAGTGACCCAAATGAAGCAAAGTAAAAGCCAAATCTGGGTGACTACAGAAATTAATAGAAGCATGAATAGAGGATGAATAGAAGCTTGAAAGAGAATCAAGTATGAGACCATGTTCATCAGGGTTGGATGTTCCAGGAAAGGCTAGAACAAGATAACAAAATATGGGTAAGATCTCTCCGTGAGAAGGATGCATTTTGCTAACACCAAAGGGTTAAGAAATGCTATTTTAAAAAATGAGGAATTTCTAGGTCATCATGCTATGGAAGGATGTAGTCTGTCCCAAATCTACCTTTAAGGAGCCTAGCTCCATTAGGAAAGCATTATCTTTCCCCTCTGTCCAGGAATTCTTTGAATCAAAAGATAGTAGCCTACCTTTGTCTCATAATTCATATGATTTCATAGAATTCCTTATTATATATTTTCTGAATACAATTGAATGAAGAAACAGCATTCTGGCAGCCAGAATCCTAATAGGCAAGGTCTCAAGGTGAGAAAGTATTCCTTCAAAGCTACTATATTCATTCTATGACTCTAGAAAATTCCTAAAGTTAAAATTTTTAACTATCAAGGAGAAAGTTGAACTTGGTATTTCTGTACCTGTGTTCTTTATTATCAGTTTGAGTTACAGAGGTCTAATATGGTTGATTTTAGTACCACTTTCTCAGGGCCAGAACTATTACATTTTATGCCCTGCCAGGTTTCTAAAGTACCCTAAAGGAATCAGAAAAGGAGGAGATTCTCTTCTATGCCATTGGCTCAAGACCCTATTAGTTGTGTTCTTGTAGGTCCAAGTACTAGTACCCTAATAAGATTAGATTTTACAAAGAGAGTGGGCAGGGGTATTCTGGAATCAGCTCAAACTAGAATGGGAGAGCTACTTGTTCAGTTTTCATTGTAGGCATTTACACCTTCACACCTGAGAAATCAGCAGACACTCTATATCAGGACTTGATTTATTCATTGTTGATCTACAAGACTTAAGAAAATGGATGAACAATGTACATTAAACTTAAAAGTATGCCAAACATTTTCTCCAAGAGAACCTACTCTTAGAGATCTATCAGTATACCTTTGGGATTGGGGCATAATCCCTCCCCTCTATTTCTTCAGTCTCTGTGGAGAGAAGGGGGGAGATAAAGTTTATAGCTCATCTCAGATCCTACACAATATGAATTCCCAAATTTGGCAGTGTTAGCTTTTTTTTTTTTTAACCATCGCCTTCTATTTTAAAATCAATACTGTGTGTTGGTTCCAAAGCAAAAAAGCAGTAAGGGCTAGGCAATGGGGTTTAAGTGATTTGCCCAGGATCATACAGCTAGAACGTGTCAAATTAAATTTGAACTCAGCACCTCCCATCTCTAGGTCTGGCTCTTACTCCACTGAGCCACCCAGCTCCCACCCCCCTCCCCCCAGCCCTCAGCTTTTGCTGGCCTGAAATCCCAGATTCTATTTTCCCAGTATCTTTGCTGGGTTAACTATAAATAACATCTAGCTTAAATTCCTACCCTCCTATATCTGCATGGCTCATACTTCCAGTTCAGATATGAGAACTCACTCCTGGTGTCTAGAACATAAAATAATGAATACAAAGCTAAAAGATCTAGATCCTTTTCTTGAGGTCGCATGGCCAAGAGTTATGGAGAGAAGAGCCCTTTCTTGTCAGATAGTGGGAGTGAAGGAGTCAGCTTCAGGCTCAGGTAGCAAAAACCAAGACCAATACCGAGTCAGGCTATTTTAAAGAATCTGACAATCTGAACTATGCAACCAGGGCAGGAAGGCTTCTGTCTCAGCCACATGGTAGATCAATGCAGAATGCCACACATACCCCTGTCCTTAACGGTATTTTCCCAGAAGCAGGTGTCTTCCCCGTAGATGAGGACAGTTCAGTCAACCTGTTGTGATGCCCACATGCTGCTGACTTCCATTGCCCAAGTCTAATAGAAAACTAACACAGTAACTTCAATAATCAATACAGCAACAGTTGCCTATCTCAGAGCAGTTAGAACCAAAGGGCTCAGATTGTAGCCAAGGAGACTTGGGTTCAGAATCTACCTCTAACATTTCCTAATAACTAGCCTTTAGGTAGCTTCATGGGCAGCTCCATGGAACATCGGCCAGAACATCAGACCTGGAATCAGGAAGCCTTCTCTTCCTTATTTCCAATGTGGCCTCAGACACTACCCTGGGCAAGTCACTTAGCCCTGTGTGCCTAAATTTAGGAGGAAATGGCAAACCACTCAAGTTCCTTTGCCAAGAAAACCACAAATGGGGTCATGAAGAGTCAGACAGCACTGACAAAATGACTGAACAATGACATATAGAGCATTTTAAGGTTTGCAAAGCCCTTTACATTTGTTATCTTATTTATCTTCACAACAATTCTATGAGGTAGATGCTATTCTGAGAGATGCGAAGGTATTTGCCCAGGATGAGGCAGGTAGTAATTGTTTGAGGGAGAATTTGAAAGCAGGTTTTCCTAATATACACTCTTTACCCTGGTCCCCAATGCCCAAAGTGCAGAGGGTGGTGTGCAGTGACAGCCAGAGGGTCACAGGATTCCTGTGTACAACTCTTTATCCCCTGTGTCACCAAGCTGCCTGTCAAGCCTATGGTTAGGACACTGAGCTTTCCCAAATCTCAGTTTCTTCCTCTGTTAATTGGGGATACAAATACCCAGGGTACCTTCCTCACAGAGTTATTGTAAGGTTCAAATGATATAATGGATAAAAAGCATTTTTCCAACATGAAAAACTTTTAAATAGCCATAGAAGTTGTCATTATAAAGTATTACAGTATTGCAATTTCACATACATATCTATATACAAATTCAGAGCAAGAAATTTTTCATACAATTCTTTCTTTTTTAATGAAATGAATAATTTTGCTAAGCAAGAATAATATCTATACATTAAAAAATATGTACACTTGGTAATTGTCATTATCTTGGTTTGAAGTTTTTTATTTTTTCTTTTAGACTACTTCTCTGCCTCAGACTAACAACAACATGGCCTGAAAACAGACCAGTGCTAGAAACCACCATGGCAGGAAAATGAAGACTTTACCCTCACTTGCCTTAGTTCATCAAAGTGCACCTAAAGGGACTAGCATGAATTAGCCTTGGGAAAACTTTCACCATCCCAACTTAACCCCAAAGTCTAGTTCCCAAGATCCCACCAGGCACTGGATATCAACTTTCATCTGGATGCTGATCTGCCCCTACTTACTCCCATTCCCATCTTAGCTGGAGACTCTACTTTGAGCCTTGGACCCACCTCCCAATGCCCTTCCCAACATTTATTGACTGAGAACTGTCTGCCCTGCTGTTTTGTCAGCTGGATTCATAGCCTTTTCATCTGTCACAAAGCTGAATCCTCCCTTCTGTGCCAGCTCCTTGAAGGCAGGGACCATCTCCTTTTCTTTTTGATTTTTCAGAGTTTTGCACTATTCTTGTCAAATAGTAAGTGTTTAAGCAATGCTTTTCCATTCCCTTTGTGGGAATAAACATAGTATGGACAGGGAGGGAACAATGTTTAACCCTCCCCCATATCCACCTAGTTGGCATTCATTGTTCTTGCTGTTGTCACTTCTACAAGTTCTTAATATCTTGTTCAATGGAGGAAGGGAAAATGATAACAATTTTGGTGAACCAGATAGAGTGCTTTTTCACAATATTCACATTAGTCATCTCAAAATTCTTTGTCTCTAGTAAGAATATAGGAAGGAGAAATTGGAAGTTCCCTTTATGACCTCTATCCTTGGCAAATGTCTGAATTATTCTGTAGTTTATTTTCCTTTTAACAACCATTCAAAAATAATCCCTCTCGACAACTTGGTAGGTGACTTCTTATATTTTCATGGTTTTTATTAGTAGGAGGAATGGTTTCGCTATTAATCTCTAACAGCTGCCTCATGTACTTTTGGTCCACTCATCAATATATATCAGAATTAGTACAAATATGTTTTTCACAGCAGGAAGTCTATATCCCTTTCAGCAAAGTTTGTCTTTAACCAACTTCAATACTTCAAGACAAATACAATTCTTGGCTTTCAAACTAACTTTATTTTCTTCCTATATTTGTAAAATGTGAGTAGAATACACTGAACAGCTAGGTGGTGCAGTAGATAAACTGCACCTGGGCCTTGAATCAGGAAAATTCATCTTTCTGAGTTCAAATCCAGCCTCAGACACTTCCTACCTAGTGACCTGGGGCAAGGCACTTGACCTTGTCTGCCTCAGTTTCTCACCTGTAAAATGAGCTGGAGAAGGAAATGGCAACCCACTCTAGCATTTTAGCCAGATAGAATGCTAGCTAAAGCCCAAATGGGGTCATAAAGAGTCAGATATGACTAATAAACTAAACAACAAGAAGCATGCTTAATTAGCTATTAAAATTTCAGCCACTCTATCATATAAATATAATTTGATGGTGAAATTTTACCACCCTCATGACAGTCATCAAAAACCAGGCAGAGTTCAAACATGAGTGTATGAGTGAATTAAAAGTAGTATAGTTTCACCTATCGATCAACACTGTCATCTCTACCTCATTTGGCAGTAATGATAGTCATTTCTATTTTGTCATCATCAATGTATATGTGAAAAATTGTTCTAATATGTTTCATAGATAGTTCTACCTTATTAATGGCTAGTTTACAAATATATTTCCATACTTCATGAGATGAAGTAAATGAGCTGCTTCTTTGTGTCAAGGGGTTTTGTTTCTCTAGCTGTTTCCACCATGTTTTGTAAGAGCCTAAAACCCTGTTGATTTATCACTTTTACAAATTCAGAATAAAAATATTGGTCACTATGCCAAGATCCTCCAATTACTGATCAATCAGGTTGTATAGCATATATTTTGAAACTGTTAAAGATTTAACAACTTTTTATTCTCTAAATTCTTTGGTAATTGGTTGGTTTCTGTTAATGGTAAATAATATTTGCTTTGAATATCTCTGCTCCAGATGCCTTTGTTTCTGGCATTTTCTATGAATTAGCATAGTAACTCTTTTGGTTATCTGATCCTTTCATTT
This sequence comes from Monodelphis domestica, assembly GCF_027887165.1. Taxonomy (NCBI): domain Eukaryota; kingdom Metazoa; phylum Chordata; class Mammalia; order Didelphimorphia; family Didelphidae; genus Monodelphis; species Monodelphis domestica. The sequence continues at coordinate 100,554,773 of NC_077228.1, read as the reverse complement.
TACCAGTATTCTAATATTCTTTGATTGTCTACAGAATACTTGCCTGGATTCAAGAGACCTGACTGTCTGATAGATCAGTCTGTTGATGGCCATTGTCTGCTGTTGGACTTCTATCTGAGGCATCTCATTCAAAAAGTTGATTTCATTCCCATGAGGGAATTGCTGAAACAATTCTATAATTCCATTTTCTATTTTGACCAGGTTTGCATTTGGTGGCTTCGCCTTCATTTTTACCTCAGGAATAAGGAAGTTGTGTTTGGTACAGCCAAGGCCTGACAATTCATTCTTCAAGACTTATATTTGTTTTAGTTAATTGAAAAAACAACAAAAATAGGAACAAAGGGGGGAAAACAATGCAATGGGCTCGAGGACATTAATGGACACCATAAGTGCAGGATGTTCCAAACCCAATTTCATGATTTTAGTACAATAAGATTTCTTAGCTATCAAATTGACAGATTTTTTTTCAAATTTGCTCAATTTGGTATGAATAATAGATGTTTAAATAATATATTGTCATTGTGATAATGTATTTGAGGAGGTAATGGAAGCAAAAAGATGCTCATGTTAAGTGGATGAGAAAGAATTCAAAATATCTAATATTTCATTATTGTGGCATTCCTCTTCTTCCCAACTATCTCTGCCTTTAGAAATCCTTCCTTTCCTTCATCTTATGTGAAGTTTTGCCTTGTCTCAGAGGGGAGTGATCTTGCCTCCTCTGAACTGAACATTACCACCCTTATTGTCCTTATCACATAATGCCTTCTTTTGTTATTGGTGTTTGTATCTTATCTCTCCAACTATATAGTAAACTTTGGGGAGTGAAGTGACCATATTTCTTCTTTTATATCTCAAGATGTCCAGGAAAACATTTTGCTTGTAGTAGGTGATAAAGGCATCCTCTTTATAAATTCAGCCATCCAATTTCAGTCACAAATCTAAGAAGCATTTATTGAGCACCTGCTAAGGAATAGCACTAAAAATCAAGTTTTTATTCATTCACATAAAAATAAAAACATAGAAAGGATGCTTTAACATAAAATTCTGTAATCCTCAGAATTTGTGCTATTATTTATTTATGAGATTTTTCTCAGAAAGATAAATCAATAATCTTCAAATGTAAGCATAAAGAGTACACTCATTAGCTACCTATCACCTTAAATATATAGCTAATTTGCCCCCACTAAAAAGGTTATTAACATGTATTAATTAGGGCATGGAAGTAACCCTAGGTTATCAAAAACAATGACAGAAGCACTTTTCTACTGAAAGACCATGAATCAAATTCAAGGATCTGCTCATCTTTCTTTTGAGCTATCATCCTCTATTTCTTCTCCTTTTCATATTCAAATGCATAGAAAAGGTATTTTATACCAGATGCTCTGCTAGTTGCCTCTACTTACTTCCTGTTCTTTTCTCTTTCCCTTGCATTTTTGCTTCTAACTCCACTATTGGCCTGAAACTACTCTCTCTCAGATATTACTAAAAATCTCTTAATTGCTAAATCCATTGGTGTTTTGTCAGTTCTCATTCTATTTGACTCTCTGCAGCTTGTGACATTGTTAATCAACCCTATACAACTCCACCATTGGCTACCATGATATCACATTCTTGACTCTCCTCTCATTAGTCCGAATATTCCTTTTTCATCTATTTTCTGGATCAGAAATTTTCTCTTCATTCCATTTCTCCTACCCTCTCTAAAGCTCTACCTTGGGTCCTCTTCTCTCTATTTACTCTCCCTATCTCAATTTCTCATAGTATCATCATCTCTATGTAGATAAATCCAAAATGTATATGTTCAGCTCTATTTTTTCCCCAAACCACGGTTTTGTACCAGTTCTGACACTGAAACAAGCTTTCTACATTTCCAAATAACATCTCAAACTTTACCCATTCAGAAAAGAATTACCCAATTACCCAACATATACACCATTCCTCTAAACTTTCCTATTTTTGTTTTAAAATATTACAGTTCTTCCAGTTTCATGAGTTTATTGGAGTCACTTTTTAAATTTTTCTACCCTCTGCATGACTAAGAAGTCGCTAAATCTTGTATACCCACCATTACAATACTGCTTGCATCTATCACTTTTTCTCTAACTCATGTAACCTTTACCCTACTTCAGGCACCCATCATCTCTTGTCTGTAATTGTAATATCCTCCCAAAGAAATCCCTTTTATCTAGTCTTTTCTGTCTCCTATGCTTGTCTTACATAGGTGCCAAATTGATAGTGAACTTATAAAAAAAAAAAAACATCTTTAAGACAGAACCAAATTATGGGGGAGAGATTGTTGCCCTGGGTATCTTTTTCTATATGCTTCTATATGCTGTTCCTTAAAGTCTTATATGTTGGGTCATGCTGTGAATTGACTGATATTTTAGGCACAGAGGACATTAAAGAGTTGCAGTGGTGATGAATGTGCCACAAAATGAGCAACAAGCTGTCCTTGACACCCTCTGAACTATTTATTCTCTATTCTCTCAGGATTGTCTACTGTCAGAGGTCATGGGACACTTGCAGTCAGAGGTCATGAGACCCTGACACGGCCTTATCTCCCTCTGTTCTCCTACATAAACTCTGAACTCTAAGCAAGTCAGGCTGCTTACCATTCCCAGAAAATCCTTCGTTCTTTCTCATCTCAAATCTTCGCTCCACCTAGAACCACATCTCCTCATATACTCTAACCCATACCTCAGCCAATTCTGACTATTGAAATTCTACCTATCTTTCTTCCAAATCATAGCTATTTCTTCTTATCCATGAGGAAAATACTCTTGCTTTTTCTGAAATCTTAAACATACTGTTCATTGTTCTTGTTCTATAATGTCTCATCCCTTTAACAACACCATAAGTGTTTGGAATGAAGGAATATCCCAATGACTAGTAGAATATTTTGCATATAGAAGTTAGTAAATAATGATTTTCTGAATGGCTACAGGGAAAATGACATTATTTTATAGTCCCTGTGTTCTATGTGTTCAAGACAATAAGTAATTCATAAATATGTCATTAAAATAAGAGATGGTACACTAGTGAGCCAAGGAATATTCAGTTTAAACATATTGCACTTGAACTGAAAGCAAGACATCCTTCTAGAAAAATATAAATAGTATACTATAGCTTGGAAAAAATGCTAGATCTGGCAGGAATGGAAATTTGTCTACCCAAAGGCAGTAATTTAAGCCATTAAAAAAGATCATCTAACTAATTAAGAGAGAATTAAGAGTGCCACAGAAATTTACCCAACTCCCAATTTTAGAAGTCAAGAGGAAAAAGGATTATCTGAGGAGACAAAAGTAACCCATGAGATGGGGGGAACTAAAAAAGTATGTCTCCTAAGTTGACAAGGTTGTGGGGGAACAATGAGTACAAAGACATGTGGAGGGGATAGGAAATGGTAAATATGAAGAACCTTAGGGCTAGTTTGATTGGATTGTAGGACATATGAAAGACAATAATATATAATAAGAATGTATGCCAGAAAAGTATTGGCAGAAGGTTGTAAGGACTTAACACATTAAACAGGGGAGTTTATATTTGATTCTAGAGGTAAGAAGGAGCCACTTGAATTTATTAAGAAGGGGACTGGCATGATCCAACCTGTAAAAGGAAAATCATTTTGGCATCTGTGCATAGAATTGATTAAAGTAGAGAGATACTTAAAGCAGGAGAGCTATTTAGGAGGCTATCATAATCATCCAGGCAAGAGGTGATAAAGGCTCAAACTAGGGTGGAGTCTGAGTAGGTGGAAAGAAGCAGAGGTATATGAAAGCTGTGGAGTTAGAAATGACAAGGTTTATCAACTGACTGGATATGTTGGGGAAGTGAGAGTAAGAGTAGGAGGGAGGAGTTGAAGATGACACATAGGTGAGAACCCATTGCCAGTCACACCCCCTCACCAGATTAAACTCAAAATTGTGGGTGTTTTTTAACCCACAGTGTTAAATATTACCAAATTGATCACCAAATAAGTTCATAGGGCAAAGAGCAACTAGTAAAGAGGGAACTATTATAATGTGTGACCTTGTAGTCTAGCCTGGAGAATGAAACTAATGAAAACAGAAATACAGAATGGAGAAGAGGGGAAAATGTAGAAGAGTTGAGTGAACAGACTTTTACTATGAAGACAAAGAGTGATTTTATGAGTCGAGAGAACATAGGAATGAAATTTAAAGAATCTGTTATCAGAAAAGGAGCAGAGGTCAAAATTTTGGGTGTGAAATAATTAACAGTAATGTATGCCAAGATATTGCCTGGCCAATAAATAAACGAAGTGGGTTGGAAATGTAGACAATGGGATTTTAGAAGGTAGGGAAAATCTCAAAGAGAGGGTATCGCATGGATCAATTATTTCTATGATGAATTCTCTACTTGCTGGTAAAGAAGATGTAGAACAAAAATGGTGAGACAGGTGCTGAAGACATTAAGAAAAGTAGACATGTCATGAAATTCAGCTTTGAGGACATGAAGAAGTTGGTATGAGCATGTATCACAATCTGTGAAAGAGTATGTTTTATATCACAGCAATACTTTAAATTGTACTAAGGAGCAATAAACAACCCAGTGAATTCTCTCCTCATTACTTGAGAAAAACCAGAAACAGATTCAGACTGTTTCAGAGGACTTTCTGGGGAAGCATGAGCCAGGTGGCACAGTAGATAGAGCACTGAATTTGGAGGCAGGAAGATTTTACCTTAAATTCTGACTCAGGTACTTATTATTTATGTGACTTTGGACAAATCATTTAAACTTCTCCATGGCTCAGTTTTCTCTTTCGTAAAATAAGGTTAGTGATAATATCTACCTACCAAGGTTGTTGTGAGGATAAATAAGTCAGTCATGGCAAACCTATGGCATGGGTGCCAAAGATGGTACACAGAGAACTCTTTATGGGCACACAGTCATCCTCCTCCCTACACCCCACAAAGTTCATTACTAGAAAAGCAGAGGGCTCAGGCAGAGGGCCCATCTTCACCATGCCTGATGACATTTTTTCACATTACCCACCCTTCTGCCTAGCAGTCCAATGGGAACTCACAGGGAATAAGGTGGTGGCTCACAGGTGGCAGAGCTGGAGGGGAACAGAGCTCTTCAGCCATTTTCCTCCCCCTCTCTACACTTGCTGAGGATATTCCTCATTTCACCTGCCTCTGCCTAACAGCCCAATGGGAGAGCTTTCTCCCTTGCCTTTGTGGGGTAAGGGAGGTGGAATGGGGTGTGCCCATCACTTGGCAAGGGGAAGGAGCACAGTACGTGGTCTCCTGCGGGGCACATTACTCAGTCTGGGGGTTGGGGTGGAGGAGGAACTCAGCACTCAATCTCTAAAAGGTTTACCATCACTGAAGTAAGTGAACATCTATAAACTTCTACAGTACACAATAGAAAAGAATAGAAACATAGTCAGGATAGAAGAGATTTGAGTATGGATGATTGTAGAAAAATATAGTGCATTCCATTGGCCTTGAACCAGGACCACTTCCAGTGAAAGGCTCACACAGCAATGTCCCAAGTTCCCCTGCCAAATTCTCAACCCTTTTTCTACCCCAAGAGTTAGGGGGTAGATATAGCTATTGTCCATCTCCAATCTCAGTGTTTCCCTGCCCCAGAACCTTGTCCAGAGGCAGCTGTCATATAGATAGCATGTTGTCTATTTCTCCTCCCAACTCCAATGTCTCTCTAAGATAAGCAATGTACCCTTGCATCTTGACATGGCTCCCATACCTTCATATGTTCTTACCTTTGAGGCAGGGCTCCTTATAACTCCTTACATCTCAAGTCATATCTTTATGTGAAAACAAGCTAAATCTTAAAGGAAAACTTGAGCAGTCTAATGCCATGCCTCCCTCAAAAAACTTTTCTCTGATAAAAGGCTTGGATTTCTGTTCAATGGTTAACATTTTTTTTTCTCTTTATAATTATCCCATCTCAAAGATTCTGAATTCCTCATTACTGATATATAGACTATTTCCCCATCCTTAACTCAATGTCTTACTCAGGATTTCTCTAGACCTGCCAACTCTTTTCACAGTGCCCTCTAGAATAATTGCTCCATAATTAACAGACTTCTTTTCATCTCAATTTGCTTGCTTTACTCATTTGTTTTATCTTCTGATACTCACTGAGACATGATTCTGTCTTGATGAAACTGCTTCCCTCAATGCCACTTCCAATACTAATCATACTCTTTCTCACATAGCCAAACTCACTGGTAGTGAGGAAACACTTCATTGCCAATTCCTTATCTTCCCTTTGAAGTTTACATTGTTTTTATGCAAAGTTATCACTCAATCTAGCCCCAGTGGCTGCTGCCTGTAGATTTTTAAAGTGCTCTTACTTCCTTAAGAATTTCACTGCCTGTCTCACAATTCTTCCTTCTTTCTAAACTCTTGCCTTGATGAGAGAACAAGTGTGCGCATATAAATGTGTGTATCTATCCAAACTTCCTAGTTCTTCAATCTACTAAATTCTCATGATCATATCAGTAAAAGACTCCATATTAGTAAAAGACATAGGCATGCCATTGACTTTGCCATCTCTCTCAAGTATTCTACTTCCAAGTTCATGAACTTCAAAATTCCTTTGCTGAATCAACTTGCTATCATTTTATCTTTCTCTGTGCTTTATGATTTCTTATCCTAATCTTTATCCTCAGTATGATCTCTATCCCCACTACATTTCTTTCCCAGGTTGACAGTCCTACACTAACACTCTTTTCCCTTCCCCATCTTGACCTCTTGGTGAAACAACTCTACTATATATTGTCATCTAGCTCTGATTCTCTAGTACCCTGGCCCTATTACTGATTACACCTTGCTAAGACCTAACCCTGCTTTACTCCCACCATCTACTGCCTTTGATCTTATTCACATGCTACTAAATGGAGCTGTAGGAAGTCATAAAATTGAACCTACAAGAAATGTGTTAACTTTTCTCAACTAGACCCTCATGTAGTAAGACAAGCATTATCCCTCCATAATTGAGTTTCTCTGCAACACTTCACAGCAACTTTTCCAAAACTTCTCTTTAATCCTCTCAACTCCATCCCAGACCTGTACCCTCAACCCTTTAGTCAAGGATCTTGCTCTCAGAGGGGAAAAAAATGGAGACCTCCCAATCCCATCTCCTCCTGATTTCTCCAGCAAATAGCCCCCACCATCAACCCCATTATTCATCTTATGTTCAGTCTCTTTCTATTTATTGGCTCCTTACTTACTGAATATAAAATATGGCCAAGTTTTCCTATCTTTAAAAATCATTCACTTAATCTAACTATTTTTAATAGTTATTGTGTTTTTCTCTCATCTCCTTCACAACTAAACATCATGAGGAATGAATCTATTATCAATACCTCCACTTCCTCCCCTCTCTTATATTGAACCAAAAGATGCTATATATTAGCTAAAGCTTTTCTATTAAACCTATTTTAGATGATTATTAGGGGGTTCAACTATTATACAGGTGGCTGAGAAATATCCTGAAGCAGTCTGATATAACCCTTATTCATTATCAGTAAAGTTGGAATAGGAATTGGAGTTAGGAAAATAGAATAGGAAATCTCTTAACCTTATACTAAAATGTTTAAATAACCCCCCCACAAAAAAAAACCTAACTGCTTTCTTTGCAGTGTCTTCTTGCCTACCAGTAGTCCTCCTTAAACTACTCTCACTATCTAAAATAATATTTTCTCTATCTTAACTAACCTATGCTAAACAATGAACCTTAAATTGATATATACAATCAAACTGTCAGATATAACTGTCAGAATATCTCAGCAGAGAGACACTGACTGAAGCAGCCCCTGCACCTGAGTCAGAGAGTGGACAGAGCCCTTCTGACAGCTCCTTCTCCCTTCAGGAGAAAAGCTCTCCAGAACCAGACTTTAACTCTACTTGGTAGGTGTATCTTAAACTCTCAAAGTAACTGTCTCACAAGTCACTGACCCATCTTCTTTGTCTAAGAGAATGATCCAGCAACTCTGTTCCCAAGATGTCAGAGCAATATGGAGTCCAGACCTAATTGCTTTTCCACTTTTATGGAGGGCTAATGAGAAGACTTCTGCTCTTAAAGAGCCTGAGTGAGATAAATAAAATTCCTTATAAAAATACCTCATATCCTTTGAAATCCTCTGCAATCTTTCTTCTGGTCCCATTATTCAAACTTTCCTCTCCAAAGTTACCTGGAATCTTTTAGTTGCCACATCCAAAGGAAATTTCTCAAACCAATCCTGATTCTGTTGACCTCTCTGCAAAGTTTGAGTCTCTTGATCAGTTTCTGCTTCTGGATTCTCTCTCCTTTCTAGATTTTCATGACCTCACTTTCTCCTAGTTCTCCTGTCATGATTCCTTTAATGTCTTTTTTAACTGTTTCTTCATCCATGTAATACCAACTGACTGGGTTTCCCTCCTCATTTCAAGTTCTTACATTTTTTTTGGTGCCCTATTCCTTGATAGTCTGGTGAAGGCAATGATCCCTTCTTAGGAAAACACTTAAATGCATAAATAAAAATCCATATGGCTACAAAGAAAGTAATTATATTGAAATAGAGTTACTAAAATAATTTATTAATAATATTAATTAATAATAACCATCTAAAATAGGTTTACTATAACAGCTAAAGCTTATAAATATCAGCTTTAGCTAATATATAACATCTTTAGTGTCAATATAACAGAGGAGAGGAAGTGGAGGCATTGATAATAGATTCATTTCTCATGATGTTTGGCTGTGAAGGAGATGAGTGGAAAAGACAAAAATTTATTTTATGTGATCTTGCTTGGGGATATCCTCAGTCCTTTGGGTTCAGTTATCATCTCTATATAGATGATTTCCAGATCTATATATCTAGCTCTAATCATCCTACTGAACCTTAGTCATTTAAACCCTACTACCTCTTGGACACCTTGACCTGAATCTTCTAAAGGCATCTCAAACTCAACACATCCAAAGTAAAACTCATTATCTCTGTCCCCAAATCCTTGGTACTTATCAACTTCACTGTTTTTGCCAAGGGTACTACCATCGTCCTGTCACCCAGGTGAAAATCTTTGAGATATGTAATTGAGTTATAATTTTAAAAAAATAAATAAAAATGCTTGCCTTCCATCTCAGAATCAGAATTGTGTATTGGTTCCAAGGCAGAAGAGTGGTAAGGACTAGACAAGAGGCATTATAGTGATTTGCCCAGAGGCACACAGCTAGGAAATATGTCATATTTGAACCCAGAACTTCCTATCTCTAAGCTTGACTGCCTACTGAGCCACCTAACTGCCCACTTGAGTTATGACTTGAACAGGGCTGTTGATACAGTGTTGTGAGTCCAAAGAAGCGATTATAGAATGGTGAATGTTCTAGGATACATGTTCTATGGGGAACTAGAGATGTCTGTCCTTTGAACTAGTTGCCCCCTATTCATGAAAGGTACTTTTTTCTTCTGCCTTTCAGAACCTTTTTTTTCCTTTGACTCAATCCAAGCTATGTAAAGCCTTTCTTGATTCCAACTCTTCCTCCCAACTAGTCCTACACTATACTACCAAAGATTAATTTTATATATATTTGTATTTGTGCATTAGTAAATAGATATTACATAGATGCAATATTATATACTGTATGCGATATTGTAGAGAGGTAAACTATGCCATATGTAATATTAGGAATAGATGGACTCTAAGATACTTTCCAGAGATGGATTGGGACTCAATTCATTAATTTGCCTTTTTTGCTCTTTCTTATATACAGTATTCAATCTTTAGTCTTTGTGCCTTTGTACTAGCTATCTCCATGCCTCCCAAATGCTTACTTTTAGAGTCCCTTGCTTTCAGTTAGATTAAACTCAAGGTCTATGTTCTCCAAGAGGCCTTTCCCAGTTCCCATCTCCACCTCCATTTACTGTTGGCCTCTCTTCTAAGAGATACCTTCCATCTCTTCTGTATTTATATTGATTTATAAATGCTATCTTCTCCATGAGAATATAAGATCATTGAGGGCAGGGACTAGATTTTCCTTTTTCTTTGTACTCTCCTCACTTGACATAATGCCTGACTCATAGCAGGCATTTCACAAATGCATGGTGATTGATTTTATCTGAGCTTTACAACATTGTAGTTTACCAGATTGGTGTTATAGATACCCCCATTTTGCAGATGAGAAAATGGAGAGTTGAGGAGATCAGTTGAGTAGCTTTTGGCTGGAAGACTAAGGACTAAAACCAAACCCAGAACTTCCCAAGTGAACACTTTACCTTTTATTACATCACAGAGCATGTTGCTACGCTCCTTTTATTTTTAATAGATGTTTTTAACATTTAAAATAGTAACCAGGAAAGATCACTGATTTTCACATGACCAATTTTACAAGCACAGGTGAATGTAACTACATATGTTGCTCTTTTCTCAAAAAAAATTTTTAAACTAATATTTTTTTTTCATTATTTCACATCCTCTATTTTTCCCCCAATGCTCTTCTTGGTTCCCATTTAAACCGGACAGGGCTGCTAGTGCACACAGCATTTTTCACATGATCTATGTGGAAGCTTAATTGAAATTTTGAAGTGAAATTACTTGGAAAGGGTCAAGAGTAAAAGCTGTTGACGTACAAGGTTAATTCTCTCCAGGTACTGCTAATGTGGGAGAAGGGAGAGTGCTATGACCTCATCTCACATTCGCTTCAACTAGAGCACGGATTAAAGTGGGTCTGGGAGCGACTCCTAGTAATGGTCTCTAAAGGAAATATGCTATAGATAAACTAACCCAAGATTATTGAAGCATGTTCAGACGATAAGCAAGCCAGCACTCCCTTTTATCTGTTTTATCAAAGTTGCTGTTGAGAAAGAAGGTCTGGCTTCTGCCTTTAATGAATTGGCCAGAAGGCAGTTGAGGAGAAAAGAGGAACATTTGCAGTTAAGGTTCATTTTTAGCCTCTTCAGGGGAGAGGACAGTGGGGGATCTGCAAACGGTAGACCCAATTCAAGACCTTTAACCATCATCAAAGAGGACAGGCTGTTTGTGGCTTATTTTGAATAGACAAAGTTTTTCCTTTCTTTTTTTCTTTCTTTTTTTTTTGTTGTTGTTACCAGGCACATAATCACAATCACAATGTTAACATTATCTGGAGCCTTATCAGTTTCTCAAGGTCTAAAGGTCTTAAATAAACAAGAGCTGTAGGAAATATGAAGAAGCCTGGCTATTAAACTTGATGTTGTATGCATGAACAAAAGCTCTAGGAGACAAAACAAAATCTTTGGTGAAAACTGGGGGTTGGGAAGGCTGGGGGTGGGGATGGCCAGCAAAGAGGCATGATCTTCCATAGGAGACGGGCAAATAAACCGGCTGCAACCTTTCCTGTTTGTGAAAAAAAAAAGACATACATCAGCAGTAGACCAGCGTTTCAGTTTCCTGTTTTTCCTTCGGAAGGCCTGAATGGTTGATAAACACATCTGTAATATGTTTTAGTGTAACTTCACTCACTCTCTGTCCATTGAAGCTTTTTATATCAGAGTTTTGGTCTCAGAAAAAGCCAATAAACTTTAACGTTCTGTCTCACAAGCTCATTTCCAGCCCTGATTCACATAGTTCAATGCTGACTGACCCTAATGCATGCTGGTATCATATTTAGGCTGCCTCTGTAATGAAGACCACTCAGATTCCAAAAAGATCATTTGCTGAATAAAATTCACAGAGCTTCTCACTGGAATAAAACAATACAATAATTCTCAGAGCCAAATAGCAGCCAGATGATTTTGATTTAGGGAACACTATTACTGAAAATTAAATCATAGCTATGAAATTCTATATTTAAGAATATTTATAAAAAATTCCAGCAATTTTAGAAATCTCTATATAGGTCTATAGTATTACAGCTGAAATAGACTTCAGAAAACATCCAGACCAGCCATTTCATTTTTCAGATAAAGAAAGCATTATAAAATGTGCTCCAGAAAGGTTAAATCACTTACACACTTGATACGGATAGTAAGTAGCCAAATCAGAAGTTGTACCGAAAACCTCTGATGTCCACAACCTTGATTTCAATCAACAAGGACAAAATAAGGCAAAAGATACAAGGTTTTATTCATTTGGTTAAGTGGTTGCAAGTAGGCTTGAACATGCAAAGGATGCTAGGAGATATATTCTTTTGAAGATCTGACGGCCTCCAGAGTAAAATTTTCCCTCCCACATTAAAACAGAAAGTGTATTGGATTGAGTCTGAGGTTCTTTCTATTCAGGTATCTACAGAACCATAACTGGAATTAGGGAGAGGTGATCCTGGCTTTGGACACTTATTAGCTGTGTGACTCTGGTCAAGACACTTAACCCTTTTTGTCTCAGTTCCTCATCTGTAAACTGAGCTGGAAAAGGAAATGGCAAACCACTCCAATACCTTTGCCAAGAAAACTACAAATGGGGTTATAGAGAGTCTTGACAAGCAATAACACAGAGAATTCTCATCCACACTCTACAGTATAGGTCTCAAAATGACCTCATCACCTGGTTAGTAGTAATAAACCTAGAATTTCCCACATACCATGTTTTTTCCTCAACAGTGACCCTGTGATCTCCCACTCTCTGGGTCCCAGGATCTGTCTGCTACTCTCCTCTCTATCTAAATATGCCTTAAACAGTTTAATTGTGAATACATTTTGTATTCTTTGCCCTGTGAACATTTTTGCACCTCTTGCCCCAAGCCCTAAAATTGCTTTGAGTAGAATCATTATATATAATTCTAGAACTGAAAATTGTCCTTCCCAATTTTTTCCTTTGCATCTCAATGAGCTGGTATCTGTCAGTCTTATGACCATATGCAAAACTTGTTAATCTAAACTAACATTATAATAGGAATAGTTCATTAGCAATTCTGTTATAGAATATAGAAATAGCCAATGCCATGGCAATGAAAGGTGGTTGTTTGGGCTAAAGATAAGATTAAACAGATATGATGGTTTTGATAAAGATGATTATCTAAAATTATTGATGTCCACTTTTTTTCTGTCTCAAAGCGCATATGGAACTGTGTTGAATATCACTTCTAAAATATTATTTTCTGTTTAAATTCTTTCCTCAATTTTTTTGTTCTACTAACACATTCTTTCAGAAATCAGTTTTGAGGAATCTATTTTTTTTCCTCATTAACTAGTTCTCTAATGTTGGGCAAGTCACTTGACCCCTCTAGTTCCCTGTTTCCTTACCACACAATTGTAGTCTGATCAGAGCAGAATTCAATAGGACTAACATCTCCATTGTTGTTGAGTCATTTCAGTTGTGACCAACTCTTTATGATCCCATTTGGTGTTTTCTTGGCAAAGATATTGGAGAGCTTTGCCATTTTTTTCCTCTAGCTCATTTTATAGCTGAAGAAACTGAGGCAAACAGGGTTAAGTGGCTTACACAGGGTCATACAGCTGATAGATATCTGAGACTAGGTTTGAACTCAGGAAGATGAGTTTTCTTGACTATCCACTACACCTTCTAGTTACCCCTAAATCCTGTGTCATCTCTCTCCTTTAATGAAAGTCAATATTCTTTAAGGTTTTTTGGCTGCCATGAATGAGCAATGGTCTAGAACAGGGGGGTTCTTAACTGGATTTATGAGGTTGACTTTTTGGAAATATTTTGATAACTGCATTTCAACATAATTCATTTCCTTTGTAATCCTGTGTATTTTATTTTCATTTAAAAACAATACTTTAAGAAGTCCACATATTTCGCCAGACTGCCAAAAGGGTCCATGACAAAGAAATAGTTAAGAATTTATTTTTTTCTGGAAAGATCTACATAGTTTGCTAGGGGATTTCTCTAAATTATTAGGTAAATACTAATACAGAAGTCATGCATGGTATTCATTGGTTATACCTCACTCTCACTGATCTGTTGCAGCCATACATCTCTTTGATGATAAATTTTATATTGCTTCTTGTGCATAACTCACTGTTGGTAATATATTATATAGCCTGTTCACATCTACCATTTATCTCTCCACATCCTTGCATGTCCCCCCATTTGGATTCTTTGGAGACAATGCCATTCCATGATTCAAAGTCATAAAATACCGTCAAAAGAATATTGCTGTTCAAAAGTTGAGTTGTGGTTTTAGAGAAAAACTCAGTCATTAAAAGCTCTGTATAATTCCCCAAATGCAATCCAGCCCACATTCCACCTAGTCATTCCTGGGCAAAATTCATTTTCTATCAACCATGTACATCTAAAACACACTTTCTTCAGCACCATATCTGGGAGAGGGAGTGGGGTATGTGCCCAAAGGATAGATCATAATATGGACAATGGGAATTCTTGATGTCCTTATTTTGTTTCATTCTTTTCTTTCGTTTTATTTTTCTATGTAGATAGGCTGAACATCTTTGTTTGATTATGGACCTCAATTAAGAGGCTTTGCAATCAGAAAATATCTTTTATAAATTATAGTAGTGTGAGTACTTCACCATCAGTAAGGAATCTTTTTTTTTTCATTTTGACATTGAAATAGCCTTTCTATTTTTTTTTAATCTTTACTTTCTTTCTTAGAATCATTACTAAGTATCAGTTCCTGGGCAAAAGAGTCATAAGGGATAATAGGTAGCTGTGATTAAGTGACTTGCCTAGGGTCACAAAATTAGGAAGTACATTAAGTTAAATTTGAACCCATGACCTCTCATCTCCAGGTCTGACCCTCTATCCATTGAGCTACCTGGCTGCCCCTTGAGCTAGACATTCTTCAAGGCAGTAGATGTTTGGGCAAGGGTCTTGTGAGACTCAAATAAGATAATGGATATAAAGTGCTTGCAAACCTTAAATTGCTATACAAATGATCATCATCATTATCATTATTATTATTATTATTAACCTTTAATCATTAGGCCTCCAGCTTGGTATTGATTTAATTCCCTGAACCAATTACTACACCCCTGCCAAGTTCAAGAAATGTTTATAGAGCAATGCAAGTGTTTGCTGGCAAATGTTTAAAAGGGGTGAAGTAATTGGTTCTAAGGGAGAAGGGGGATGCTTAGACTCTTCAGTTTAAGCTGTATTATTAATACTTTATTAAGGAAAAATCAACAAAACAAGAAACCAAGCCTGATTTGTAGTGATTGCTAACTTCTGAGATGTAAATGCTCACACTAAAATTTTAACCAGGTCTCATAAGCCAGTTGTGGCTCCAGCACACCACTATGTTCAGCACACATACAGCTGATTTAGGAAGGAAAGGGGAAAAAAAACATTTATTAAGTGCCTACTGTCTGCTAGGCACTGTGATAAATGTTTTACAAATATTATCTCCTTTATTCCTTACTACAACCCTGAAAGTTAGATTCTATTGTCTATTTATACCTCATTTGATATTTAAAATCAGAGTGAGTTGAATATATGTGTTGCTATATTTCTAAGTAACAATATCATATGATTCATTTTGAGCAATTACAACAATCAAAACCTAACCTAATTATCAGTTGTGCAAAGAGAAAGATATTGTACAGAATTAAGGAGCTGATAGTGACATTGGAATCTGCCCTAGTCAGACCACATGAAGGATTTTGTCTTCAGGTCTTTGTGCTATACTTTTTGAAGAACACTGATAAACTGGAGAATGTTCAGAGGTGAGCAACAAAAATGTTAGTAACCTTTCTGTCTTGTAATATGAGGATAAATTAATAGAGGGAATTATCCACATTTAACCCCATGAACCAATGGGGGAACAACATCAACCTATTTAATCCAAGGAAGAGAAGCCTTAGTGGGGGACATGATAGTCATATTCATTTATTTGACAAACTCTGGAAGGGTGAATATTTTGTTTTTCTTAGTCTCTGAGGATAGAGAACTGAGAAAAATGAGTGGAAGTTGCAATGAGGCAAATCTTGGCTTGATATAAAGGGAGAAAACAATACTGACAAGGAGAAAGCCTATTTAGTATTTAGAACTATTCCAAGTAGAATGATGGCCTCAGGAATTAATGGGTTCTTCTCTCACTAGAGGTCTTCAATCAAAAGCAAGATGACCAGTTATCAGAGATATACTAAAGAATATTCCTTTTTAGGCATGTGTCAAAATAAATGGTCTCTGAATTACCTTCAAGCCCTGAGATTCTGTGATTCTGCATCTTATTTAGAAGGCTTTAAAGTAATCTTGGGTTTGGTGCAATAAGCAAACTGTCTATGTTCCGGGGTTTGGGAGGACCTTGCTGTCTTGGAGAAGTCTTTTCCATTTCGATTCACTATTCTGCACAGCTATGGCAAAGACCTTTGGTAATTATAAATCTTTTTCTATTTTGCACTTAATTTTGATAACCTGAAATTTTCTGTATAGGGTTATCACTATTGTTGCATCTTTCAAGGAACCTTAGTTGATTTTTTTTAACTCTTACCTTTCGTCTTGGAGTCAATACTGTGTATTGGCTCCAAGGCAGAAGAGTGGTAAGGGCTAGGCAATGGGGGTCAAGTGACTTGCCCAGGGTCACACAGCTGGGAAGTGTCTGAGGCCAGATTTGAAGCCAGGACCTCCTGTCTCTAGGCCTGATTCTCAATCCACTGAGCAACCCAGCTGCCCCCTGATTTTAACTGTCATGGGACTTTTTGTTGGGGAAAAAAAAGAAATATCTGAAGATCACTTTTTGATTATTGAATCAAATACTTTCCTCTAGTATCTACCCTTTCTCCTCCCCTCCCTGCATAAACAGTACTTGACATGAACAAATATTCTACTGCCTGCTAGAGATACATAATTCTAAATTAGTCTACTTCTAAGTCAATTTGTTAAAAATGGCAGGCAGTTGCCAGGAGCAAATTTAATTGTTAAAAAGCCTTTCCTATATGATTATCTCCTGTATATCTTATACGTATTTTGTCTGTACAGACATGTGATGTATCTCCTTCCATCCCTATCATTAAAGTCTGAGTTCCTTGAGGATAGGGGCTGTTTCTTCCCTTTATTTTCTATCCTCAGTGCTTAGCACCAGTGCCAGGCACATAGTAAGTACATAATTCATACTTGTTGAGAGATGAAATATATTTGTTTTATTCTGAGAGAGGGTAGAGGAAGGGATCAATAATAGTAATAAACTCCCTAGATTGTTTGGTTCTGTCATGATAGGTGGAAAGCCATAGTTCAAGGTTAAAAATTTAGAATGAGCACTTGTTCTGTGAGTGGAGCCACTTTTTTCTCCAACTAAAAGAATTTTAGATTGCAGAAAAATAATGATGCCAATTCATTCTGCAACATATGGCTCACCAATATTCCTTTAGCAATTTTTTTCTGCTATACAGACAGAAGAAAAGAAAGTTTGAAACAAATATTAAACACTAGGACTAGAGAAGTAGTAATTAGTCTTTCTCCTTCCCAGAAGCCTATCTTCTGGTGGAAATAGTTTGGTTTAGTAAAGACAAATGGTATTTCTTAGATAATCAGAAGGTCTGAGTTTTCTATTTAGTTTTATCTTCCTTCCTTCCTACCTTTCTTTCATTCCTTTCTTCCTTCCTTCCTTTCCTTCCTTTTTTTCTCCACCTCCTCCTCCTCTTTCTTCTTCTTCCATTTGAGGTCTTTTCCACAAAATGACAATTGTGAGAGACTATAGGAGTGAGAAGAGAGAGAGGGAAAGAATTTTGAACATAACATTTTTTTAAATGAACATTAAAAATTGTTTTGCCTGTAATTGGATAAAAATAAAATATTTTTAAAAATAAATGAGCTAATACAAATCCACAAGATTTTTTATTTCTTCCTCAGAAGTAATCAGAGTTCTTGGGTCTTCCCAAGTTACCACATTACAAGAAGAATACAGGCCCTATAGATTAGCCATAGAGGAAAAGATTCAATAAACAAGTCTAAAGCCTGGTCTAAAGCAATTATGCAGCCTAGGGAGGAAGTTAGGGGAAAGCTTTGTCTGCTTAAGGAAGCTACCCATCAGAAACTTTGCAAAGAGATGCCCAACTACAAAATCATTAAAGGAGTAGCCTTAAAAAAGCTAAAAATCTGGTGTTTGCTGTCCCAAGCCTACCTCTGGGAACTGCTTAATGAAGGTCAAGTTAACTTCCAGGCACAAAGTACAAATGATCTATACTAGGAACACACAGGGTCAAGATGCTTCACCTGGTGGTGATGATTTAAGAAAAGTTTCAGTCATTTTTAAAATATTTTTGAATATAAATCTACTAAATTCTGAGAAAAAAATTAGTATAAGGACTAAAATTCAGTGGGAAAGTTAGCAGATTTTATCTAATTTTATAAAACTACTCATTGAAAAAATAATAAAATTAGAAGAATATGTATTGTACTACATAGCATTCACCTCTTGTTTTTTTTCCATTTTACTCATTCGTGCATGATCATTAAAGTTCTTTAACACTATTACACTTAATCATTTTAACAATTACAATGTTATATTATTTTAAGGATGCTTCATAAGGTTATTTTTAAGTGCTCTTTAGCTTTATAAATTACAGCTGTTGTTTCAATTACAGAATGGGGAGACATGTGGTCATCCCAATGTCATTAGCTCACTACCAGAATTGTAACTCTATTGTCATGGCCAAGGCCCCACTCTTCAACCTGGTAGAGACATACCTTAATTAGGGGGAAAGTACATAAAAAGAAAATAAACATCCCTTGAGTGCTGACCTTGCAAACTTTACTATAAACAGTACCATCACAGGAGCAGAGGACATGGCACTTTCTATCTAAGCACAAAGGATTATTTGCAGAAAAATCAATTCCTCCTTTAGGTCTGCCTTGTAAATAATTGACTATGTGCTGCTGGTCAGACACAGCTGTTTCTCAGGTGGGAGTTGTCCAGAGCTGAAACTCATTTGAAGAAACAGGCAGGCAGGTTAGCTTCACACACTCTGCTTAAAAGAAAGGCAGAGACACTTTCTCTACTGAGCATGACAAAACGTGCATGAACACTCGAATGGAAGCTCCCAAACCATAAGGACTCATTTTCATTTTGGTTTCATATACTTGTTCCTAAGATGATATTTTGTAAAGATTGGACACTTTATAAATGTTTGTTGAGATGAATTGAAATGAAATCACTATTCGCACTCAGACCTTTCTGGCATGAAGATTTCTTGGAGTTCCAAACTGACCTTGGACTATGGCTTGTATTTCATGGACATTGCATTGACAAACTGTTTTCCTAGGCCCTGGATAGACATCCTCTGTTAGACCTCCTTTTGCCTTTTTTGTTGTTGTTTTTCTAATGTAGCAGGAACTGCTCCTCCTGTGCCTCACCCACGTGATCTCATCTGGTACCATAAGAGGTTTTTTTTCTAAGTACAACCCTTGGCTAACATAACTCCTACTCCAATAATTAAAGAAATGGGATAACTCCATATATTGTTCTTAATAGAGGATACCATATTCTTTTTTAATTAAATTTAAATTTTTATACTTAATTTTTATATTTAAATATTTTTCCATGTTTCCATGATTCATCGTCTTTTCCTCCTCCCTTTCCTCGCCCTTCCAGAGTTGACAGGCAATTCAACTGGGTTGTACCCATGTTGAGGATATCATATTCTTTAGGATATTTGCTTATAAGGTTGTATAATAGTATGATTAAGGTGGCAGACATAGTAAATTTGGAATCAGGAAGACCCCAGTTCATATCATTGCTTAGCAGTAAGTCCTGGGCAAGTTTGTTCATTTGCGTCTGGTTCAGTTGCTGTAAAATGAGTGGGTGGGACTTGGTGGCTACTAGGGTCCATTCTAGTTCTAAACAAATTTAGTGAAATGCAACTAAGCAAATAGACTTTTAGAAACCAAAAAAAGTAGATTCTTGAGTGGTTCATACCACTCTCAAGAGATTCTGAGTTGCTGAGGTAGTATTTGGCTAAGGGCTAGACAGGATCTCAACATTTTCAAATAAATTCTTTGGGGGGTTTTATTTCTGTGGGAACACAGCCCTGATTTGATAATGGAAGTTAGCTGGGGATAGATTTCATTTTACAGACAGCTTTGATGGAACACATCTGTGCCAGAAGGGAAAGAATACTTTAGATAACTTTCTTTGATGAGGACAGACGCCTATTGATATATATATATATATATATATATATATATATATATATATATTTAATTTAAAAAAATAAAATTGATCATTTCTATAATATGAACTGATTCTTTTAGGGTCTCAAGAGATTATATAGTAAGTTGTTCTTTTCCATTTGATTGAATGATACTATAGTGGCCTATCCATGTCAATCCTCTTCCTCCCAGCACTACATGTACAATCTTCTATTCCTATAATCATAGATAGGTTGGGTTTTAAATCAATTGAATAAGTATTATTTACTATCCTTGCTCAATCAGGTAATACCCTAAGGGCAAATGACACAAAAACAAAATTAAAACAGTAGTCCCTAGGTTTTAAAGAGTTCATATTCTCTAGAGAAAAACACTATATACACAGTGAGGTGACATATTGGAGAGAGTGCTGGTCTGGAATCAGGAAGACTCATTTTTGTGAGTTCAAATCTAGCTTCAGACACTTACTAGCTGCATCATTCTGGGCAAATCACTTAACCCTCCATCTATAAAAATGAACTAAAGAAGGAAATGGCAAACCATACAAAGGATTTTTCTCAAGAGAACTTCAGAGTCACAAAGAGTCAAACAATTAAAAAACAATAAAACAATAATAATTATATATAAAATATGAGATTAAGCCTGGAATCTCTTTACTGTAGAAAATTTACAATGAGGAAACTCCCTTTAATAATGTAGTTTGAGATCTACTCTGAAATTTAGTCTTATAGAATTTGCATTGGAGAACTGAAAGAGTAAAGGGCTTGGTTTGCCCAGGGTCATTCAGCAAGTAAGTGTCAAAGAGGAGGCCTTATTCCCAGGTCTTCCTGACTTAGGGACCAGCTCTTTCTCCACTATACCAAGTGACTTCTAAAATATAAAATATATCTAAAGTCAACAACAAAACATTTGGGGAGTGGCAGCTACATAGTACAATGATAGCCATTGAACATCCAAAGGATAGAGTCAGGAAGATCTAAGTTCAAAGCCTGTCTCAGACACTTACTAGCTGTATGACAATACTGAAGTCACTTAACTTTGCTCAGCCTCAAGGTCTTTATCCATGATAATAATGTGACTATTGGGAATACTACTGTGCCATAAGATATGATAAACAGACTAAGTTAAAAAAACTTGGAAAGAATTACATAAGATAATGAAAAGTGAAATGAGTAGAACTGGACAATACACAACTAGGAAATATCAGAGACCATGTTTGAAACCAGGGCCTCCTGTTTCTAGGCCTGGCTCTCAATCCATTGAGTCACCAAGTTGCCCCCCAAACATTATTTTTTCAAATGAATTTGATTAACTGAAAACTCTAGGATTCATTAGTGAGTTTTTAATCTGGATTCTGGCAAATAGCATATCCTTTATTTAATTTTTCGGTTGCAAATTTTCAGATAATTGAGACCAAAATCAGTGAGGTCAATTACATTAAAAGGAGATTTTCTTTTTCTTTCTTTATTTGAAAATTTTTATCTAATTAATTAATTTAGAGTATTTTTCCATAGTTATATGACTCATGTTTCCCTCCCTTCCTCCCACCACCCCCTCCCCATAGCCAACACACAATTTCACTGGGTTTTACATGTGTCATTGATCAAGACCTATTCCCATATTATTGATATTTGCACTAGGGTGATTATTTAGAGTCTGCATCCCCAATCATATCCCCTCATATGATCAATTATATGTTCTTCTGTGTTTCTATTCCCACAGTTCTTTCTCTGGATGTGGATAGTGTTCTTTCTCATAAGTCCCTCAGAACTGTCCAGGATTACTGCATTGCTGCTAGTAGAGAAGTCCATTATATTGGATTGTACCACAGTGTATCAGTCTCTGTGTATAAGGTTCTCCTGGTTCTGCTCTAAAAGATTTTCAACTAAGAATATACAAAGGCAGGAGTCCTTCGGTAGCTGCTACTTGAGTTCAAACAATTATACAAGATGGTTTGTATACTAGAGCTTGATTTAGCTTTGTAGACCAATTACTGCTTAAAGTAATAAGGAAAAACTCACAAATATTCATAAAAGCTTCAAATAGTGAAGAAGCCACAATTAATAATCAATAAATATTTATTAGATGATTTACAGATCCTTGTCCACCCTTCCAATGTCATATAAGGAAGTTCACGATATCTACTTGTTTAAACTTAGAGAAAGTCTCATCCAAAACCTCCGATTCTACAGATTAGTAAACTAAGGTCCCTGAGAGCTTAAGTTTCTCAGCTAAGGTCACACAGATATCAAAGGTTGCAGAGCCAGACTTCAAGCCTATGTTCTCTCCCTGCTGATCCAAAGCATTCCCCTTTACATATCCCATATTATACTTTAGATAGTTAAGTGCTTTATTCTTTGGATTTTATTTTAATCCATTATTTAGAACAACAAAGTCTGTTTCAGAGAAGCAAGTAGTCTGAGGTAATTTGATGAACAGAGAAACCTATCTAAATCCAGCTTTGATTAAACATATGTATTGCAGGGAGAAATGTTGTTCCCCTTTAAGGCTGGAAATGAAAACTATCCCATAATACTTCCTTTTGTTTTGAAGAGCTTCACCACAGCTTTAGTGCAAAATAAATTAAAGTTTCTGTCATAACAATATAATATACACAATTGTAGCAGAATTGTTTGTCTAATGCAATTTTCTCTTCAGCCAGAGGAAGCCAAAATGCAATGAGGAAACTGTCTAGTCAGGCAGAGCATGCTCTCTCGATCATCCTGCTGCCATCCCAGAATGGAAAACTTCCTCAGTCATTGGTGCTCATGAAGTTGTCTTCCTCTGCACAGCCAGTGTGTAGCCTGGCAAATGGACTCTGAACTGAAAACTGCTTAGTTAAGAAAAGGTTTTCTTATGATGCCATATATAATATTTCTGCACTCATATTTTATAGGCACAGACTCCTTGCGAATAGCAATCAATTATGCATGCTGGAGAAATGGTAAATTTACATTTAAAAAGTCCTCCTCCAAATGTTAGTCCTTGTATCTGTATGCCATTCCTTCCTCCTTCTTCACCTCCCTTTGAGGAGAGTTTACAAATAAATGTATGAGAACCTCAGTGGTAGTTCTTTTTCTGATTGGGAATATAGGAAAGCTCAGTTATTATGTTGCAATGGCAAGTTCTTCTGCCTGTTCCCAGAGATACTATGAGATTCAAATGAGTCATCTAGGTGGCCCAGTGACACAGTATCTGCCCAGTATCAGGAAGAGCTGAGATCAAATCTGAATCCATCATTATCTGAACCTGGGCAAGTCACTTCCCCTTTGGTGGTCTCAGCTTCCTCATCTATAAAGTGGGGATAATAAACGCAGCTAACTCCTAGAATTGTTGTGACAATCAAATGTGATAATAATTGTATAATATTTAGCATATAGAAAGTACTTTTATATACTACATATGAGTATATAGAAATATATGTATATATATATATAAAGTACTATATATACTTAGTATATATAAATACTTAGTGTAGAGCCTGATATATAGTAAGCACTATAAAAAATGCTACAGCTATTTTGTTATAAATGACACAGTCATTCCCACTTCTATAGCTAGAATTTATTTAGTGCCTCCAGTTTTTCAAAACACATTAGATGTTATCTCAATCGTCATGCCAACCCTAGGAGATAGGCACAATGATAGTTTTTTTTTTCCTTTTTCCTTCCAAATTTCACAGAACTAAATAAAACAAGCATTTCTACATACAAAGAAAAAGTAGCACATGAAATGAGTCACAAATCTCCTATGTTTACCTTACTTGTCTTCATCTCCACATAATAATTCCCATCCACAAGGGTCCCAGCCCCTCCCCAACTTCCCTGCATCACAAAAGATAGCATCAAGGTCACTAATGTACATATAAATCTAGTCTTTCATATTTGGCCTTTCTGTTCACTTTCTGGAAATAACATTCATAGTTTATTTTTCCAGCATTAATTCTGTGGTTCTATATGATGTCACTTAACCGCCATTGCCTAGCTCTTCCCAGTCTTCTGCTTTGGAACCAATACACAGTATTGATTCTAAGATGGGATCTAAGGGTTTGAAAAACATTGTGTTAAAATATTTTCAGTGACAGGAAAAGCCATAAGTCGGGTGGGGCAACTGAAGTTTTGTCATAGAATGCCAAAATTTAGGAGGTCCTGATGGTACTATCCTGGGCTGCACCCCTAGACCAGTAATGACAGCCTCCACCTTTCCCAAAATAGCCAATGCTTTAGCAGCATGGAGTCATTCTAGTTTCACATTAGCACATTTTCTTCTCCCCAGTGACCATATCCCATATGAATTACCTCTTTGCCTCATCTAGCCCCAGGTCTGAAAATTCCATGTTATGGCCTGAGTGATAACATACTCCCTCAGAGATATATGGATTAGACTTGAACTTAGTGTGCTCCTGGAACAGCACAGATTTGTATCTAATTCCATTCAAGGCAAGAAGCATTAAAGTATGCTATGCATCAAAGTATTATATATAAGGCACTGTACAAGACACCAGGATACACAAAGCCAGCTGCAAAACAGCTTCTGAATTAAAAGAACTTATATTTTACCATATTCTTTTAAATGCACCACTACAGTCTGTATTGATGACATGGGAAGGACAAGTAGAATTATCAAGGTTGAGGTAGTCAAACAGAATGAATTCAAATGACTTATTCCTAGGGTACTCTGAGTTCATCTCTGAATCCTGCCCATGCCTTGTCACTCCAATTATTCCCCACTGCTAAAAGGAATTTTCATGGTAAAACAGAGGAGAAAATGTTGGGAAATAATTAAGAAAAAGAATAGAGAATGAGTAGGGAAATCAGGAGGGCAATCTAGGAGCAATTTGCATCTATGAAGACAAAGGGGATTAAGGTTAAAGCCAATAATTGGAAAATATGTGCAGGTACCCCACAGTGTAAGCATTTGGGCAATCCACTATCCTTTTTAACCTTCCAAGTTTAAGAGGCTAAATACTATTGTTAAATATTCCAGTTTGTAGGGACTACACAATATCAAAAGAGCCAGAAGAAAAATAAAATATTACATCAATCATTTTTAAGTAGGGCACCAATGACCTAGACATAACCAAAGAAGAGTCCAATAGTCTGGCAAAAATAAACTTTTCCAAGTATCTGCATGCCTAACTTACATAAAAAGAGAGGTTAATAGATTATTAAAATCTAGTTTATCTTTATGCAATATATTTCACGTATACAAGTATACACTTGAAATTCTCATTTCCTAAAAGAATTTGACAATAATGATCAAGTTCCAGTAAGAGTTATTGGTTCTGGAAATGAAAGGGAGTCTATGCAGGTAATTGAGTTTGGTAGGAGCATGGTCAAGACTTGCATATCAGGAAAATCACTTTGAAAATTTGTGTGAAAGATGGATTAGAGTGGGACTGGAGGAAGGGTGACAGGAAACAGAGAGATCAATTAGTAGGCAGCTAATAGTCTAAGTGAGATGTGATGAGTGTCCAAATTAAGTTGGTGGGTTTTTGGGAATGGAAAGCAAATGATGGATCCAGGAGATATTCAGGAAGGAGGTAGAAAAGGCAAGATCTGGCAAATGATACTATGACTCTGCAATATTGCTATTCCCTCTGATATTTCTAAATAGAACAATAAGAAAATGGTTATACCAATCAATTTGGGGTTTTGTGCTATTCTGGATCCTCATATAATTTGAACATTAAACTGTTCCTGAGAGGAATGATGATGGCTTCCTTATTTGTTATTTTTGGATGAAACCTATTATATGTTAGCACAAATATTCCTTTTACTCGAGTGAATTTGCACTTATATCTAATCATCTGGGGAAATTCAAAATTAAAAGCCAGAAAATATGCTATTAATTACTGTCTTTCATCAAAGCTTCTCCAAGTCCTTGATTAATAATAATAAATATTCTCTTTTACAGATGGAGACTACGCGAACTAAAAGCAGGATTACCATTTAATAGTAAGGTCAAAGCAAGAGCTAATCCTTACTGCCAAACCTCAGATGCTGGTACTAACCACAATTTGTTTTCTTATTCTCCATCAATCAATGTAACTATCAACTTTACTACTGACTTTTTGTACTGGAACAATACTGTTCTTCAATTCTATAACCCTATTTAAATATGAGGAAATTTAGGATAAAATTGTGACAGAGGGCATCATTTCATTTTCATGTAACACTCAGAAAGACTCTGAAGACTAGTAAACAAAAGTCATTTGTCTTATTTTCATTTGAATCTACTTAAATTGAATTAAGTCCCTGATAAATAGTATCTGAACTACTTCAACATGGCAGCCATTATGTCACAGAAAACTATGACCTAATGTATCTTTACCTGTGGTTTTACTCATCTTCTACCCCCCAATAGATTATGAACTAATTTCTCATGTCTTTCTTTTCATAAGGCATGTAAACTCTAGCTGAGTTTTCATTACAGCAAATGAATAAACTAACATAGATTTGTATTGTCTAAAGATGGTAGCAGTGGTAATACCTAGAATAATTAGTCAGTCAACTAGTATTTACTAAGTGCCAACTATTCACCAGGCATTGTGCTAAACAATAGGTATACCAAGAAAAGGCAAAAAATAGTTCCAGCATCCAAGGACCTCATGGTTGCAAACCAGATATACACAGGATAAATTGGAGTTAATCAATAGAAGGAAGACAGGCACATTAAGGAGGACTAGAGAAAGCTGCCTATAGACGGTAGGATTTTAGCTAGCATTTTGATGAACAGAAAGAGTTTATAAAAGCCTATTTGTATTCTGTTCAAAAGGAATTTATAGTCCCAAGATGCCTTTGACCACATACTGCAGTATTTCAAAGGATCTCTGATCTTATCTATGTGGGTTTCCATTCTATGATCCTATATCACAATTTATCTGTACTTTCTCATGCTATGCCATTGTTCTCCCACAAGTCTCCATATTGGGATGCAATTGAGAGAACAAAAAATAGAGATCATATAGATAGCATACATGATATAAGATTGAGGACCTTTCTTCTTGCACCCCCTATACTATTGTTTTTTATTTGCTTATTTTTCTCCTTGCACTATTTAATATTTACTTATCTGTTTCTATGTTATATCCCTAATAGAATGAAAGGTTTTAGGGCCAGTACCATACCTATTTTTTTTTTTACTTTTTTTTCCAGTACCCAGCATAGTGCCTTACACCTAGAAGGAAACTATTGAGTTAATGAATGAAATAAAAATATTCCATAGGCTTCTATAATTAGAAAGTATCATAGGTTTTTATTTAATTTTTAAGCATATTAAATATATTTTACTTTTACATCATCATCTTCATTTTTACATGTATATCTCTTCCATCTCTACCGAACAAACCGTCCTTTTTAATACTGATTTAAAAGAAAGTTGAAAATGTCAGTTCAGCATACATCAATAAGTCTAATAATAGGTGGTATATTCATGAAAATCCTAAACATCTCTTTTTTGTATTTGTCATCTTCAACGAAAGAAAATGCAACATGGAGATATGGAAAGAAGTTTAGGAGATAAAAGAGAATGATTAATGGAATAGCTTGACTAGGCGTTGCCACATCTTTTGAACTCTTCAACATTTGTCTTTCCATATTGTAATTGTAGAGAATTCACAGAAATTAAATTGATAGCTGACTGTGTTTTGTTTCAAAATATAAGAAATGTTAAAAAGTGGAAGTTAAATCATTTTCCCATAGGTACAATTGTTTCTCTTTCCACAACAAACTTAAAAATTGAATTCAAATGTTGTTATAGGAGAAGTGGATATCTATTAAGATATTAAGATAATAAGTTTCTACCAAATTATAGGTACAAAGGATCTTGTTTCATTTACTCAACAAAACAAACATGTGAAGTATTATTATTGAAAGCATTAAGTGACTTACCCAAGATCACACAGGTAGTAGTACACAGGAGGGTAGAAATATCTAGACCTCCTGACAAATCAGATGCCCTTTCTAAATAATTTTAGGCATTTATTATATCACCTTCATATAATTTAAAATCCCATCAACTTTTTACACACAGATATTTACTACTCTTATGGAAATACAAAGGTAGAAGTAGCCCTTATTGCTAAGTCAAACATCTTTAAGCACCTAAGAGGCTCCATTCTATTTCAGCTTTTCCAATAAATTGCCCTCTCTGGTAAATCCACTCTTGTTTATTTTCTTCTTTTTTTAAAAGACCCTCACCTCCCATCTTAGAATCAATACTGTATATTATTTCAAAGGATGAAGAGCAAGGCAGTGGGGGCTAAGTGACTTGTCTAGGGTCACAAATATAGGATTTGTCTGAGGTAAGACTTGAACCCAGGATCTCCCATTTCTAGGCCTGGCACTCAATCCACTGAGCCACTTAGCTATCCCCATTCATTTGTTTTCAGTCATTATCTATCTACATACTACTTTTTTATTTCCTGCAAACATCTCTCTCCTGCTTTTTGTGGCTAAACTTGAGAAGCCTGTCTATAATAGTTGCTTCTACTTTTTTTTTCTCTCCTTAAATCTCTACTGTCTGGTTTCTATCATCATCATTTAACTGAAACTGTTCCCTTCAGTGTTACTAATGATCCCAAATTAAATGACATTTTCTCCATCTTCATAATCAATCATTTTTTTCCTTCTTTCTAGGTTTATGTCATACTGTTCTCTCCTGGTTTTCTTCCTACCTATCTGAACATTTTTTTTCCAGTCTCCTTTGTTCTGTCTTCATTAAGGCGATGTTCTCTAACTGTAGGTGTCCCATTAGGCTTTGTGCTGGACCTTCTTCTCTTCTATGCTATTTCACTTGATGATTTCATTATTGTTTGTGGCTTCAATTATCATCTCTATGCTGATGATTCTCAGATTTACTTATCCAGTGTTTCTGCTGACCCCCAGTCTCACATCTCTAACTGCCTATTGGATATCTAGAACTGGATGGCCTATCGGCATTTTAAATTCTATATGTCGGAAACTGAGCTAAATGTCTTCATTCCCAAATTTTCTCTTCTTCTTATCTTCTCTATTATATGGAAGAAACCATCATACTCTCATGTAACCAGGTTCATAACATAGGTATTATCCTTGACTCTTCAGGCTCTTTCATGTTCTGTATCTAACCTATTGCCAAGTCTTGTCATTTTACCTTCAGAACATCTCTCATATATGCCCCCCTGCATTTGTCCTCTAATATTGTGACCACACTAGTATTGGACCTTATCATCTTCCATCTGGATTACTTCTCTAATCTGCTGGTTGGCCTTCCTCTCACATGTCTCCCACTATATCCTGTCTTCTACTACTATAGTCTATGTCTATGTATATCACTATTCCCACCCCTACCCAATCATACAAATATTCAGTGAACTCCAGTGTCTCACTATGACAGCAAGAATCAAATATAAAATCCTCCTTTTGGCATTCAAAGATTTCATAATCTGTGCCACCAAACTTGCCTATCTTCCCAGACTTCTTTTATTTTACTTTAATGTAATTTGATCCAATGACACTGATTTCCTTGCTGTTCATCACATAAGATACTCCATCTCCCAATCTTAGTCATTTTCACTGACTATGTTCCATGTGTGGAATTTGGACCCTTTTCATCTCAGTCCCCTGTATTCCTTGGTTTCCTTCAACTCTTACATAAAATTCCACCTTCTACAAGAAGTCTTTCCTAATACCTTAAAGTTAGAATCTTCCTTCTGTAAATTATTTCTAATTTACCCGGTATATATGTTGTTTGTGCACAATTGTCCGCATATTATCTCTCCCATTAGACTTGTGAAACCCTACAGAATAGCACATTGTTGTTGTTTTTTTCTTTCATTGTATCTACAGCAGCCGCAGTACCTGGTACATAGTAATAATTTTAAAATGTTCATGGACTGGTTGACACCTAAATCATGGAGAGTAGAAAAAGATGTGATAGAACTCTATATAGGCAAAAGGTATTTTTAAAGAAGGCAGATTCTTCAAACTACAGCTTGTGAGTTTGACTTTCTGTCTTACTCAAGTTATAGAATACATTATTAAAGGAATGATGTATGAGCACTTAAAGAGGGAAGCAGAGATCATTAGTACTTTCATAGGTTCAACAAGAACAGTTTAAGAAACTAATCTTCCGTTTTCATCTTTAGATCTTGAACTGATTTGAAGATAGAATTTAATAGTTATGAATGCAAAACTTTATACTTGTATTCTGTCTCTACAGAATGTCTCTACAAGTAAAGGAAGACATTTTAGAATATAGTTCATGAACAAAATATCTGATAGTTTCAATGAAATGAATATATATTAACATTAGCCAATAATAAATACATAACAGCCAATAAATGATGGTGCAATAAACCTGCATTAATGGAAACAGAAGTATGGAAATAATGAATAGAATGCTAGACTTGGACTCAGGAAGACAAGGGATCTAATCTCATCTCCAACATTTATTAGCTATATATTCCAAGAAAAGCCAATTTCTTTTTGTTGGTTACATTAAAATACTCACTTAACTCCCCCTTTCTGCCCTCCCCCAATTAGAAAAAGCATCATCTACCAAAGGTCCCCAAAATTTTTACGCAGGGGACCAGTTCACTGTCCATCAGATTGTTGGAGGGCTGGACTACAAAAAAAAAAAAACTATGAACAAATCTATATTCTGCTGTCTGGGATAGCGGAGACTGCAGTGATGGCTGTGATGGACCGGCCACACTTTGCACAGGTCTATCACCACCACCATCATACCAGGCAGCAGTATACACAGTGTGGAATCCCCTCCTCCAGATTGCTGTTCACCATGCTGAGGTCTTCCATTGTGCAGCCACATAATCCTTTGCGCAGCGCCTCATTCTCGTTCAGTTACTCTCAGAATAAGGCGCCACTCAAAGGATTATGTCACAGGAAGTAGTACTGTACGTGAGCAATGCCATGCTTTGCAGCACTGCCACATACAGTGCTCCACTCACTGACTACCTTCTGGAAGTGCGGTGGGAGCCAGATAAATGGCCTTAGGGGCCGCATGTGACCCACAGGCTATAGTTTGGGGACCCATGATCTAACCAATATATATATATATATATATATATATATTGTATATATATATATACATAAACTGTGTCATTTCTATTTTTTTAATTTAATAATTAATTTAGAATATTTTTCCATGGCTATGTGATTCATGATTTCCTCTCCTCTCTTTCCTCCCCCTTCCCAGAGCTGACAAACAGTTCCACTGGTTATACATCTATCATTATTCAAAATCTATTTCCATGTTATTCATATTTGCAATAGAGTGATCTTTTAACATCAGAACCCTAATCATATCCTCATCAAGCCACATGGTTGATCATTATGTTTTTCTTGTGTTTCTACTCCCACAGTTCTTTCTCTGGATGTGGATAGCTTTTCTTTATCATAAGTTTCTCAGTGTTATTCTGGATCATTGCATTGCTACTAGTAGAAAAGTCTTTTACAATTTACAATTGTGCCACAGTGTATCAGCCTCTGTGTACAATGTTCTACTGGTTCTACTCCTTTCACTCTGCTTCATTTCCTGGAGGTTGTTCTGATTCAAATGGAATTCTTCCATTTCTTTATTCCTTTCAGCACAATAATATTCCATCACCAACATATACCACAATTTATTCAGCCATTTCACAATAAAGAGACAACCCCTCATTTTCCTTTTTTTTTTTTGCCACAACAAAGAGCATGGCTATAAATATTTTTCTACAAGATTTTTTTTTCCTTATTATCTCTTTGGGGTACTAACCCAGCAGTAGTATGATTGGATCAAAGGTCAGGCATTCTTTTAAAGCTCTTAGGGCATAATTCCATATTACCCTCTAGAATGGTGGGATTAATTCACAACTCCCCTAGCAGTGTATTTATGTCCCAGTTTTGCCAGATCCCCTCCATTTGTCATTTAGTCAATCAGTTTTTTTTTTTTCTGGAGATAGACATACCTAAGTTATTCTTCAAACAATATTTCTGTTGCTGTGTATAATGTTAGCATTTTAACGGAGGAAGACAACACATAAAAGAAAAGGAGGAGGGGGTGGTTAGTAAATGCTAAAGGTGAGTCCTGGAGTCAAGCAAAATAAAGTCATAGCTAACTCATGGGTGGTTCCTGGGATAGATTATAATTTTCAGTGGGGAAAAAAGAGTAGATTGGGATAACTAGAGATTTCTCAGAAATCAAAATACACTAAAAACAACTATATATCATGGAGTTCCATAGGAAACAAAACATTTTTTAAAAGGAGAAATAAAAGAGAAGATATTCATCCAGGAGATTACATCATTTCAAAATGAAACCACATCTCTTGGTGTTTATGATATATGCAAAGAGAACTCTTGTCAGTGAGGACAGTGCCCCTCTTATGCTTTCATACACAATAATAAAACTGTTTGTTAGCAGTTTGCACAAGATAATACAATGTCCACTTCTCTAATCCTCTCGGGTATGCCATACTATGATAGTATATACTGATAGAGATGAGGAATATACACATAATTTCATTCATACAGGGAATTCTCAGACACCTTCTCTTCATCTTATAACCTAATGTCTAAAGTCATGGAGCCATTAGGTATCAGGAATATTATTTGAACCTGGTCTTTCCAGCTTCAAGGTTGGTCCTCTTTCTATGGTGCTAAGGTACTACTCAATATGGAGGTATATACAAAAGGAGTTTCTTACCTCCTCAGACTCTTCTCCATTCATAATCTATTGATAAAATTTCCATTGCTCTTCTCTGTAAGACATTCTGAGGAAAGAACATTGTTCTATTTTTTCTTAAGAGAAGTTATCTTTCTGGAAAGGTTTAATTTTTTTTTTTAATGTACTAGTTCCTTGTAAACCTTCCAAAGACTTTCCTATGAGGATAATACAGGCTTCTTGCAATATATTAGATAAAGACTTCAGTTCATTCTTTGTTATGGTAGAAAGGTAAAAATCCAGGACTGTTCTCTGTTATTAAACTGTATGTAAATTCATTTTCCAAGGATTTGACCAAATAATTTTCTCTATGTCAAATATGAATCTCAGAACCTGAGTTACAGACTCAAGATAAACATCAAACATCTAGTTCAGCCTGAAGCAGAACACAAATTCCTTCTGCAACACAGTAATAAAATAAATATCTGTATAGCATTTGAGGTGTATGTCTATATACACATGAACATATTTATATGTATGCACGTACATGTGTATGTATACAATACATGCCTATATGTATTATATGTATGCATAGACACATATAAACACATATATAAGTATATAGAATATGTTGATTACCATCTGAAGAAATGTTGAATGTTTAGAAAAAAATGAATGACCATCAGGACCCCTGCTCTCAACTTAGAGGAAGAAAGACTTGGGTAATTAGCAGACCTAGATCCCAGCCAGTACACTAAAGTCAATATGTTCCAATAATTCAAACTTGTAAGTCTATGATAAACTGAATCTCCTTTGTATATAAACCTATCTTTCTTGTAAACTTGAGTCTAAATTAATTAATTCATTTATTCATTCATTCATGAAGATAATTAAATACTTAGCCAGTTCAGAACAATTTGTCCTAGTTCACTGTATAGAATGGACCCACAGTTGAGGCCTTTCAGTGTTCTGAAATGGACTTCCTACAAGTAGAAGTCAAATATGTGACTGGGAAAAAACTATCCTTTATGTAAAATGTCTGGGCTCCAAAAGATTGCCAATGGAATCTAGTGTCTCTGAATGTTTGTTTGATTTCCCTGGGGAAAAAAAAATTGATAGGACTCAAGAATTGCTTCCCAGATTCTTGTCTTAGAGTCAATTATGCTTGGAACCCAAAAGGAATGCATGTGCATGCTTTCTAATAATGTTGAAAGGCCCTTCTGGCTAGTCAGTTGGTTATCTCTCTCAAATTGTTTAGGCATATTCCATTACTAAATTATTATAAAAGGAATTCTCAGCCAATTTTAGGATTCCTTCAGATTCAAGAATCTACTAATGCAGAATCTGTACTAAGGGTTTTCTCAGACTTTATATTTCATCTTTTAGGTGCTTGCCTAGAATACACATTAAAATGAGACAGCCCTAAGAAACCAGTTTTAGAAGCAAATCATCAACCTTGTTTAGAATTGACTATCTGATCAACTATTAAGTACATGTATTCAAGAGATACTCAAGTTGTCACAAAGGATTTAATGAAGACTTTTGTTTTCCTATTACAATCAAGGAACTAACACTAGGATGTAATCCTGCCCATTTTCTCACTGAAATGAAATGTTATTTGATTTAATGTATATATAAAAAAAAAGTAGGCCTCCAAAAAAGCTATAGGAATAATTTTCCTCTATGTGTTTGTGCATATATGGTGCATGTAGGTAGTGTGTATGTGGTCTTTGTGTGTGTATGTGTGTGTGTGTGTGTGTGTGTTTATACAACCAATACAGAGGCAGGAAAATGGTGGAGTGCAAAGATCATAAGAGTCCAAAGATCTGTATTTTAGTACTGGCTACAAATCAAACATTGGCCAACATATGGAATTATATATGTATTACTCTGAATTATCTGTATATACATTATGGTAAGACCTATGACTGATGCACCTTCTTTCCTCCCACCCATATCATGGAAAAGCTTTACCTTTAAGAAAACCAAGCTGCCTTGTCTTCACTGAGACAGCTTCTTAGTCATTGGGGGGCAGCATAAAATATTCAAGCCATATGGAGTCTACCTCTCAGACTTGATGCATTCCCAAGAGCATATTATAATCAGATCACTTACTGAGATAAGGGGAGCCTCAGAGAAACCTTGGGACCCTGTATTGCCCATCCTTGTTGTGCTAGAGCAAAGGAAACCTCTTTTTGAATGTTAAATGATTGAAAAGTCCCTCATTAATCCCCAAATTTTATCTGAACTAAGTGTTGGCATTAGACCTGCCTCTCCAAAGCACATTGTTTTCTTCAGGATGGAATGGGGCAATGACTGCTTCCTTCCTTTATTTATTGATTTTTTTAACCCTAGCTGCTAGTTGAATCCCTTGAAGATGTGGTTCAGTTGTTTTTCAGGAGTATCTAATTCTTCATGACTCCATTTGGGTATTTCTTGGCAAAGATATTGGAATGGTTTGCCATTTCCTTCTCCAGCTCATTTTAGAGATGAAGAACTGAGGCAGACAGGGTTAAGTGACTTGCCCAGTGTCACACAGCTAGTAAATGTCTGAGCACAAATCTGAACTCTGGAAGATGAGTCTTCCTGCCTCCAGACCTGGCACTCCATCCCCTGCACCATCTAACTGCCCCTCCTTGAAGATAATAGCTACTTAATGAATGGTTTTTGAATGAGTGAATGAATGATACTAAGATCTCATCTAGTTGTACAATCTGATTCTGAAGTTCTTATTTTGAATGCATTGATTAGAGGTTTGTTGTTGATATTGCTGATGATGGGAAGCTTCTTCATATTCTGAAGGCAGAAAATTTTTTCAAGCATCAATCCACATGAAGAATGGCTCAACATGTCTACATTTAATACTTCAAAAATTTAATACTTCAAGTATCTATGATTTCCTTTGTATGGGTACTCTCTCTTTTACAGCAGATCCCAACCCTGAATTGAGTAAACTTCTTTTCCAAACTTCATGGTGGAAAAATTTGTTACCTTAAAGCAAACCTGGGAACAAACTTTTCTGAATTTTAAAGAGTTGGTCCTTAGATGACAGGCCTATGCAGACTCTATTACTGCCCCTCTATTTGTTAGATTTATAAAGACTGCCACACTCCACTGGTATAACCTTAAAGAAACTTTGATCATCTGCATCTCATGATGAGAAATTAGAGCAAGGCAAATTTTCCTACATGACCACGAGAAAAAGAAGATACTCAAATATCTATTTGTTCTGCTGCCCAAATACCCAAAGAGGAAATAGACAAAAATTGAATTCTAGTTTTTAGACCACTAATTCATTAGTATAGGGAGCCTTTGTTGAGTTGGATACATCCATTCGAAGGACTGATCCTGAGACCTATAGTATTACACAGTATTTAAATGAATGTATAGATTATTGATATCATAGGAGAAAAATGTCACAAAGAACATTCAAAATTACTTAGCACCTAAAAAATCTCTCTGTAGATACCTGTCATCTCTCAAAATGAAGCACTCTTGTGCTACTGTCTGAAGTATATCTATATCTGCAAGACCGCCTCCAGGTCGTTCTCTTCAGAAAGTCAATGATTGTCAAAAGCAGTTTCCTCAACACTAGAAATGAAAATTAGCCTGTAAGAACTGGTTAGGCATGAGTAGATTTTTCAGGAGCCAAACTCAAATGTAGATTGAATAAAAACGACAGGTTGTTCACCAGACACTAGGCAAAATCACATAAAGGTAGTAAGCTTAGTACCTTTTTCACTATTCTTTCCCTTTGCACTTCCTTGAAGATAATTAATTGCCAAATATGTGAGACGAAGCCAGGTTACTTTTATCTGATATCTAACAGGACCAAATGATTGATGTTAGGTTCAATTGAGGATGCAGCTGCAGGTTGTATGTTCTTGCTGCTCTTGTTTTGATACCTCTAGATGTATTCATCATTCTCCATGTGAACTGACTCGAGTGCCAGTTGTAGAAGCAGCAGCAAGCCAGAGGACTAAATCCATTTTTGCCTGTCATTCAGATGCTTCTTTGGCTAGTACACTATCTTCAGCCTGAATTACTGTCAACTTTCCCGCTGTCATTATCAATCCTTGAATTGGATTCACTCAACTTAACAAAGGCCCCATGTGCTAATGAATTGATGGTGTGAAAAATCAGAATCCAAACTTTTGTCTATTTTATCTTCAAGTATTTTGGCAGCATAACCAATGTCTTTTTTTGGTACCTTCTTTTTTGCCAGGAACCATCCATCAATCTTTCCAAAAATAAAGATTGCTGCCATGACTTGGCTCAGACACACTCTTCCATCCCTTCTCTCTATGATGGCTTTATTCAAATGATCTCAGCACATTTACAAGGCTTTCCATTACTGTCCATTTCAACCATGAAAATTATTCATCAACTTCATTCTTTTTTTTTAGTGATGTAGTATGCACTGACTTCCCTTAGTTGGCCAGTGTCTTTCATGTGCAGACTACTATCTAATTCAGTAACTCTATATCCTATTCAGGGAGACAAATTAATCATTGGTCAATCTGCAGAATTCGTTTTTCTGCCTTTATAGACAAATGGAAATTGTTTTGAGCATAATCACCCTTTCCAAGGACGTTGATTCAGGATCAAAAATAAAATCTTCTGTTTGAAATTCAAAGCCCTTCACAACTAACCCCTTACCTATACTTGTCTTTTTATGCTTTATTATCTTGCCACATACTCTTAAATCCCATGTCACTTGGCTTCCATGCTGTTCTATGACCAAGACACTCTATTTCTTGGCTCTAGACATTTTCTCTGCCTACATTTCTTGTACAACCTGATAAGCTCTGAACTTAAAGATTAAAAAAAAAAAAACACCTTAAGATGTTTTTAAATTCAGTTAGGTTTCACAGTATATCTTGTGTCAGTTAGAATCACTTCTCAAATGTCTTGATTTATATCTGCTTACCAGTACTCCTATTTAACTCTTCTGGAGTGTTAATAGATATGTAATCAACCACTACAATCTAAAGCTAAGTAACACATTTCTTCTCAAAGAAACATTCATATTTGCTATTTCTAGTAGCAGAGGAAGACTCATTCATAACCAAATGAAAACCAAATTCAAGCTCAGTGGAAAGGTTTACTCATACACATAGTAGTTCCAGATTCAAATTGTTAAAATAGGATTCTTCTTATTGAACCTTTAACTTTCTATTTTTGAAACTTAGAAGACCAAAAAGGATGAACTAGTCACTACCGATGCCATTCGATTTACTGGAAAAACAGTGGAGTTTGATGAATAAAGAGCTGCCATAGAAGTCAGGAAGGCTTTGGTGAAGCCCCCCCCCAACCCAATGAAGAGCACTGAATATGTGGCCCAATGCATACGTCCTCAGGTGCCCTCAAGCACTTTCTAGGACTAAAATCTTCAGAAAAGGAGAAGAAGAGGGGAAGTTTTACCCTAAGAATAATGAAATCAGAGGTCCTGTTTAGAAAACTAATAAAAAAAACCCACTCTTGTTATGAATACCAAAAGGCAACTCTACAAATATCAACACACTTGTCCCCAACTGACATATTAATGTCTGTATGCAAATGTGCCCATTTAAAAAAAAATTAGTCTATTTATAGATTAATGTAGAACCTGTACATGCTGATTTTAAAAACAATAGTTAATTTTCAAAACAGTATTTTATGCATTTCAATAACTTCAAATAATGAGTAATACTAAGTAATCTTGTTATGAAAAAGATCTCATTGTGTATCAACTCAATGCAAGTGATTTTTATTATTTTTTAAAAACCTGTTCATTCAAAACCATCATTGTTCAGACTAATTTTTGAGAATTTGGTGTTTTGAACTACGTTTATTTTCAGTGTGTATGATTTCATTAGTTTTGGTTCTTCTTCTATCAGCATCAAAGAGAACCCTTATAAAATTCAGTAAAGGAATTTTGAGGCTTAGAGTGGCTAAAAATAATCCATTGCCTTGTAGCCAAGCTGGTAGGAGCTTCTCCAAAAACTCTGGCAATGTTATTTGGCAACAAAAATCTAGGATGAGGTATGAAGCCTTCTAATACCAGTTTTCTAGTAGTACTTACCAGCACTTATTCTCTGCTAGTCTACTCTTTGAGTGCTTAGATTCCCCAATGTGTCTTAATTAGATAACAGGAGAAAATGTTAATGAAAGTTTGAACTAATTACTGCTTAACATTGGATCTTTGCTGCCCCAAACCAAGATTTTTCTCTTTACATGGGAAAGGTCTTGCTATATATTTTGTAAAAGGACAACTTTTTTTTTTTTGCAAACTGGCTATTGCATGAAACTAGTCCATTAAAAATACAGAGTTTCAAAAGAAATTAGCCATTATGGAGGGGTATGAAAATTCAAAAATCCATTTTCAATCATTCTAATTTATTTTCAACATGATTTCCAGTTGATCATAATGAACAGATTGTTGATTTTAGAATAAGGAAACCTGGATTCAAGGTTTCCTGATTTTTTTTTAAACCCTTACCTTCCATCTTGGAGTCAATACTGTGTATTGGCTCCAAGGCAGAAGAGTGGTAAGGGATAGGTAATGGGGGTCAAGTGACTTGCCCAGAGTCGCACAGCTTTGAAGTGTCTGAGGTCATATTTGAACCTAGGACCTCCCATCTCTGGCCCTGCTCTCAATCCACTGAGCTACGCAGCTGTCCCCAAGGTTTCCTGATTTTGCTACTACTCTCTGGAAAGTCCCTGATCCTTATAAAGTGCCAGGCATTTTTGTGTTGGTTGAAGACTAAATGCTAGTCTGATTTTTACAGAGGGAGTAGCAAAATCAGGATGATGGAGAAATCAAAGACTATGTTTAAAACATTTCAATATTCTACTCATAGAAGCTCTTTTTCATGTTATATCAATAACTCCACCAATATTTATTTTCTTTTCTTACAGAAGCAGCTAGCTAGTTGTGTGGTAAAACTTGAGATTAAGTGAAAGTTTAGTGGGCACTATTTTTTTCTTGCTGCTTGCAGTTCTTAATGTAGGAGACTTTTCTTTAATTCCAGAGCCCTAAAAAGACTATAATTTGCAGTAAAATGACAGGTGTCAGAAACACGGCCATGACTCGACTTAAACTACAATGGGATGCCATAAAGACAAGTGAATAATAAGGTCTGTGGAGCTTTTGTTGAAAGCTAGTAAGAGTGAAAGGGATAGCAAGCCATTACCTAGAATTCATGGTGAAGGGTGTTGATCGATAGGGCAAAATTTATGGCATATTACTTTTCCATCAAGCTAAAAGCAATATGAGCAGCACCTAAACCTGACTTTTTTCCAGTTCCTGTTTCTCTAGTATTTTAGCATTGATAATTTGGCACCTTCAATAATCTTGGTCTCTTTGCCATTATTGAAAGTCAGATTTTCCCAGAGTTCAGCATAACTGACTAGGCAGAATTTAGTCAAATACCTTCAAAACATATCTAATACTCACTATCCACAGTATTTTACTCTTTGGTGATATGTCCCTTTAAAAATTTTCTTCCTTCTTTTATCTCAATCTCCTTTTGTCATTACTCACTACCCATTTTCCCTTAAAATTATTTCTTCTTTTTAACTTTGCAACATTCTGTATTCTCTATTACAATAGTTTTACAACTTCTGCATTTTAAAATAAATGTATCTTAATATCTCTGTTTCATCTGCTTCTTCAATTCTTCTAAGGCCCCATCATATTTCCTACCAAATTAATGAAGATTATTAAGGATAACAAGGATGCTATTCCTCAGTAGTCCAGTAGAATGTGGATATCCTTTTAGGGCACTGTCTTTAATGTTTTGTGTATTTGAGGGGTTTATGGGGAATGGGGGAGGCATGTATGAACTCATGTCTCCACTGGCATAGGAAATTGCTGGTGTAGAGAATACCTCTATTTATGCAGATATGCAATTGGGATATAATTGTAATCTGAAGTATTAAAGACTTGCCTGGACCTAAGTGACTTGTCTATGGCCAACTAGGCAGTATATGTCAGATATAAAATTCAAACACAAGTCTTCTTGACTCCAAGGCTCTGTCCTCTACTCAGTGCCTGTTGCACATAATAGGAATATAATTAGTCCTTCAAATTAAAAAGTTTCAGTTTTATTTTATTTTGTTTTAATGAGGGCATTTATTGGAAGATTCAGTAATCTAATCTTTTCTCACATTTAGTTTTGCATATACCTAAGTGTCAGGTGTGCCCACACACCATGAGAAAAAATTCCAAATGGTCCTTCCTTTTTCCCTCATGCTTTGATGGAAGAAATGATTGAACATGGCACTGATAGAACTCTAAAATATGTTTTTTTTGCAATTTTATTTTATATCATTTCCTTTCATGTATTCTTTTCCTCCAGGGTTTCATCTTTTCTCTATTCTTTTCCTTTTCCATTCATCTTTCCTCATCTCAGAGGCATTGGAATAGTTTGGGATGACAGAGAAATGGGAGAATTTAATATTTGACTATGAGGTTTTCATTTTTTCCTGGATAAAGTAGGGAACTGATACCTCAAATAGACAAGTGACTTGACTTTTAATCTCAGCTATTCCACTTAGTCACATGACCTAAGGAAATTCACTTAAATCTTTGGTTGTCAGGATGTCATAACATAATATGAGATATCTATATTAGTCTACCACTAACATGTGTCTTTCAACTCTGAAATCCAATGATTCTATGATTATTCAAAATGTTTCAAGATTTATCTAAATACAGGGAATTGATGACAACAGAAATAAAAGCTTTGCCCTAACAACTTAAGTCTTTATTGCTTAAATATAACATATTTCATTACATGAGCAAAATATGTAATGTCTATCTTAAAACAAGTTATATTCCAAAATTCAGTTTTCAACTTATTAATTCATTGGACTTTCATTTCACTGAATCATTTTCTCTATGTTAAAACAAAAGTACCATGAGATTATATTCTTACCCTAACCCACAAAAAAGATGTCTAACTGGTAATATAACTGAGCTAATCATACATTTATGAGGAAAAAAATGGAAAACAAAACCACTGCTGAGTTAGTAATAAAGAACACAAGCTATAAAACTCAAAAGAAATAGTTTCTTGTCATATTATCCTTTGTTGCTAAAGGAGGAGTAGATTTAATTAAAAGAGGAACAGATACATGAAAATTTTCATGGAGTTTCTGAAGAAGCTTCCTGGGTACTTTCAAACTGATAGAATTTTTTTAAGGAAATGGGCAAGTTTGAAAGAGAGGGTATCTAGCAAGGGAATTGAAATAATATATTGTGTATGAGAGAAAGACATTTATCTGAGGTGGAATTAACTTAATTTTTCATGATGGAATACAGAGGAAGGATGGAAAATAAATGTGTTGTGCATGCCCTTGACCTAAAGAAAGGTATGTGTGAGAGAGGTAAGGATATAATGGGAACTGGATCAGGAAGATGTCAATAGCTGGTACTCTTGATTTGGATCTTGTGGATATATAAAGTGAATTAAATCATTTTGGATTTAAATGAACTGATCATAAGCCAGGAAGTATAATGATTGTGAAGTAGGGAGGTAAGGGGACAGGGAAAGACAATATAGAAAAATAATGTGTATGAAGATGGTTGTAAGACAGATATTTGTAATTCAGGAAGTATCTATATTTGGTGTACCTTTATGAAGTTGCATTTGTGTGTGTGTGTGTATGTGTTCTTGTTTATTA
The DNA here is from genome assembly GCF_027887165.1 of Monodelphis domestica. Classification (NCBI taxonomy): domain Eukaryota; kingdom Metazoa; phylum Chordata; class Mammalia; order Didelphimorphia; family Didelphidae; genus Monodelphis; species Monodelphis domestica. The sequence continues at coordinate 100,512,447 of NC_077228.1, read as the reverse complement.
TATAATAGTAATGATTAACATTGATTGATCTACATTGTTTCATTCAACATCATGAATCTATGAACGGTAAAAATTCTGGTTTTAGAATTAACGTATTTACAATAAAACAATCTAGCCACCTGAGCTATGAAGTTAGGAAAGAAGCAGTTGCTACCCATAGCTAAAAGGAGTCCAAATGCAACTTTTCCTCCTTTGGAACTACCAGAAACCAACAGATAAGCTCCCTAGCGTGGTTAATACAGGGTAACCCATAAAGGATTTACATGTGATGGTTCCTAGTCACTGAGTCAACATATTAACAAAGGTTTCTTCCTGAATATTGCATTGTCTGTTATTTGAGGGAAAGAGCTATGTCTTATTCATTTTTTCATCACCCTTAATGTCTCCTAGATGGCATTCCATGTTGCACACAGAAACTGTGCAACAAATATTTTTGGATTAGAAAATTATGATATCCACATTTCTGTCTTATTCATGTTTAAGATGTTATCTCTTGTTTTTAAGTAGATTTTATATGGTTATTAATAAATCTTTTATAATGGTAAAAAGCATAAACTTGAGCATCAAAGGGGAATTCCAGTCCCTCAACCAATTTCACACTTTGTAACCCTGGACAAATCACTTCATCTGGCCAAGTCTAAGTTTCCTCATCTATAAAATTGTGAAGTTGAACTATAAAATATTTACTACCCTTTCTCATCACCCATTTTGGATAACATTTTCTTAAACTTTAGCATAGAACATGAACTCTAATGGCAAATCTGACTAATTCTAAAAGGAGCCCTACGTGTCAAAATTGACTAGGAACCACAAGCACCATAAGATCTCTTTTGAAGGAACATGCATTTAATGTCAAAGTCAACTCATACCTTCTTCCCATCCTTACAGACCATTTAGCACTTGGGGTGGGGTGGCAATCCTTTGTTTGTGGACTTAAATGGATCCATTAGTGGATCATTGTACTCCTACTAGATGCATATATCACAAGCCATTCAAGTCTTTTCATTTCATGTAGCTCTCATCTATGTCATTCCATAAATCCTTCCTAGAAAAACTATCTTATATGCATGAAACCTTTCTCTGAGTCATTTAGTATTTTGTAAACACCAATGCAACATTCACTATCCATCTATTATCCTTTGCTCTTTTTAAAAACTTTTAACTTTTTTTTTACATGTAGTATGATTTTTTAACCCTTACCTTCAATCTTAGAATCAGTACTGTGTATTAGTTCCAAAGCAGAAGAGCAGTAAGGGCTAGACAATAAGGGTTAAGTGACTTGCCCAGGGTGACACAGTTAGGAAGTATCTGAGGTCAAATTTGAACCTAGGACCTCCTGTCTCTAGGTCTGGCTTTCAATCCACTGAACTACCCAGCTGTCCCCTGTAGTATGATGTTTTAAAAATTATTTTCTGACATTTTGTGATTCACTTTTCTCTTCTTCCCTCCCACTTCTCTCTCCTCCCCAAGATGATAGGTAATAGGATATATATTATACATGTGTCATATTTCTATGTTTATCAATACTGTGAAAAAAGATATATCACATTAGAGAAAAAATTCATGGAGGAAATAAAATATAGTATGTTTCAATATGTATTTATATTACATCATTTCCTTCTATGATAGTCTCGATGTTGTTCTGGATCCTTGCAATGATAATCATAGTTAATTCATTCACAGTTAATGATTATTACTATTATTGTATACAGGGTTATCCTGTGTCTGATCACTTCATTTTGCATCATTTTATATATCTTTCCAGGTTTTTCATGAATGCTTTTTTCATAATTTCTTATGGCACAAAAGGATTCAATTACAATTATATTCCACACCTTTTTATGTTCCTTGCTTATAATACTTGACCAAGCCTCCTGTCTTTTTTAAGGCAGTCATACATTCTTTTAGTAATTTTGTTATAAGTATTTTTATGCTACTTCTTTCGTATAAGTCAACTCTGATGATATGCTAAAGCTAGCTTACACCCACCAAGTGTCATTTTATTGAGAAAATAATCAGCATGCAGAGCCAACTTGGACGAACAGTGACAGAGTAATCAGCACACTGAGTAAAGCGTGAATGATTTACCTGCATAGCCAAGATCTTGGAGATTCACTAGATGAGTAGAAGATTATAGGAAAGCATTAAGATAAGATATTAAGAAAGTTTCATTTTGCCCTTCCTATTTAATTATCATTAATTGATGCAGAACCACATTACAGCATACTGGAGAGAATACTAGACAGAGTCAGAAAGACAGGAATTTTTAATTCCTCCCAAAGAAAATTCCATGAAGCAACCATTTTAAAAATGAAATTATTATTTCCTTGTCCATTTCTATTTCTATGAGCAATTTGGGATGAGTACAGGCTTAGGCTTTCAACAGTGTGGGGAATTCCAATGTGCACACCTCCTCCACAGACAAATCAGCCAATCTCTAACTTAGAGTCTTAAAGAGATACTTGGAGAACTGAGAATTGAAGTAATTTGCCCGCCGTTACACAAATAGTAAGTTCCAGAGACAAGGATTAAATGCTGGTATTCATAACTTCAAGTTTATCTACTACCTTTCCCCAAAGATTCTTATAAGGATTTCATGACAGGGAAATCTTTATGGTTTACCAGAACACCTTATGTTGACAGCATGCCATCCTAAATGTATTTTTTCCTTCAAGTATATGTTGCATAGCTCCATGAGGAGTCAAAAACAAAAAAAAATTCCCCCTTTTTTCTCTCCATTTTGGTAGATGTCATTTACCTCTCAATGTGAAACCAAGAAGACAAATATTAAATCTCCAGCTTTAAAATTCATCTCTGTCAATTATTCTTCTGTCACAGATGGATAAGATGCTTTCAAAAGGTTTTTGTTTTTTTTTTATGTTTCCTGAGTGGTGATGCAGCTTACCCCTAACGACTATTTCCCATCAATGCCCACAAAGACCTACCTTCTTAACCACTGATTCAACGGTTTAAAACCACTTCCACCTTTCTGTAGAACATTTCATTTAGAAGAAAGTTCACAAATATTTGTTTGCCAAGCTGTTCACACTGATAAAATCTCTAGGGACTTTGACTTTTCATATACAATTCACATCTGAGAAGAAAAAAAAGTGCCAAGCACATGCAACTGTCATATCTGACCAAAAAGTTGAAAAAAAATTCATTTTGCATAAAATTTTAAGAAAGTAGGTCATTTTTTATTTTGCTACCTCTAATTTTTTTCTACTCTTTCCAAGAAACAATGGCAAAATCTTATGTCAATTGTATATTTTCTTGTGATTTTGGAGAATATTTGAAATGATTTTATTTTACTTTGGCAAAAAAATCTTTTTAGCAAGTAGAGATCTACAAAAGTCATTTAAATCAGTTGAGGTTTAACAAAGAAGGAATAGCACACTTTGGTTTCATTTTCTAAGATATTTAAGGGAAACTTAAATGCTCAAAAGTAACAAAATGAGAATTTATATAAAATCATTGGTATACAGTAAAAGTTATAGAATTATACATCTTAATAAAGTTAAAATATATAAAAATGTGATTCTTTTAGTAAAATCACTTATAATTATTTTTATTGCTCAGATTCTAAACCAACTCCATTTTAATTTGATTAATTTAATGAAAATATGTAAACATAAATAATTTTGTAGAAATCATAGAATGTTAGTTAGATGGATTCTTAAAAGACCTTCACAAACAGATCATTCTCCAAAGCTGTCTCAATAATTAGTATATTACCATGATTCAAAACGAATTTGTCTATTAATCATATTATTACTATTTTCCCTATATTTTATTTGTCATATACTTTCAATTTGCATGTTTTAAAAATCTGATATTTTTCTTGAAATGTTTTTAAAGTTAAAATATTTAATTATTAGGTTATTCCATTTAGGGTTTAGGAATATCAAAAATATGACCAAAAAACTTAAGAAGTCACTTGGATGTTAAATTAAATTAAATTAAATTAAATGTGATGTTATGGGTGAATGAAAAATTAAACCAAATTTAGACTTTTCTATTGAAATAGATTAATGTTCAGGAAAAGGGCAGATAACAAGCAAGTCTGCTTATTTGGATCATGTTTATACTTCTTTTGTTCACATACACATCCAAACAGTGAACAAGTCCCATTCAGAAATCTATACATAATGTACCTGATTTTCCCTTCCCTTTCCCCTCTTAGTTCAATAATCACACCAGATACTTGGACGTGTATAATAGCTTTCGGAAAGTTGATTCTCTTTCTCTGGTCTCCCCACTTCTAGTTTTATCCTGTTTATATTCCATACCAGATAAATCTTCCTAAAAGACAGCTTTCATTATGTTACTCCCAACTCAAAATTATCAGTGACTCCCCACTGTCTACCAAATAAAGCCTATACACCTTAGTTTGGTATTTACAGCTCCCCACAATCTGACCACAAACAACTATTCTTATGGTATTTCATATTATTCTTATAACTTATTTCAGAATAAAATGGCCTGAGATCCCTTCCAACTTTGAGATCCTGTAATTACTTTCTTTTTTGAGAACTATGTTACAGTTACACCGAATTACTTAAAATCCTTCTCACATACTGTTACATGTCTGTATCTTTTGCTAGGTAGGGCTGCATCTCTTGCCTATAGTTTTCCTTTATACATCCACCTGCCAGTATCGGATTTTCCTTCAAGAATGGAGCAGTACTTTAAGAAGTCTCAGTCTTGAATTCAGAAAGAATGGAGTTCAATTCTTGCATATTAGCCCTGGTCATGTGACCACAGGAAGATCATTTTACTTCTCAGTATAGTAAGTAATACTCTAAAATTATTAGTTCAGAGGTATTGCTGATCTGAATCACTGGAAGGAGTTTTCATACTTTGAGGTCCTGATACCAATGATATCACTGATCTAGATCCAAAAAGGAAAAAAAAATCATAGAAAAAATACTATGGAAGCGGATTGTCATCTTGACCCTTTCAGAGTCACATTAAAATCAAAGTGCTTGATTCAATGTTTTCCATTATCTATCTGGCAAAATTCCATTTCAACCATTATTTTTCTTGTTTTTCTGTTATTTTACTCTTAAGAGGGCTTAGTTGTCATTTAGATGATTAGCCATGATTAGCCAAAAATGCCTATTTAGGTATTTGTATTCAAAGTGCTTCATAGTGATAGGGACCCAAAGGAAATCAAACCCCTTAGAAATGTGCAGCAAAACTCCCTCCCCCCCCCCAATTAACTCATATGGTCTCCAAATGTCTTTGCTGAGAAATTGTTTTTAACTTTACATTTCTTTGAGAAACCTTCAAATATCCTCATGCAAGAGTAAAAATAGACAAAAAGTAGGAAAAATAACTCCCTCTTCTTTGTATTTTTGTCTTCATCTGCAGATAGTATACACTGGCAAAATAAATTTTCCTTTATGTTTTAAAGGCCTTTTTTGTGTCATCTACTAGCATCACATGGCAATGGTATGCTACTCCTGAAAAGAAGTCATTAGGTATGAAAATAAATTGTTGTCCAAAATTTAAAACAGGATCTGAATCCTCATTGGGACAACTTTATAACAAGCTTTATATAGCTTTATAAGTCTCATGAGGGCAATGACTCTAGGTAGTTCAATGAGTGTCAATGGACATATTCGATTCCTGAATGAATGAGACTGCATGAATGAAGTATGGATGAATTGCAAACTCCACTTCACATTGTTCACATAGCTTCACACACAAATATATACAAGCTCAGCTAGATTTCATAAGTTTTGCTTCAATGGATAAGTGAAGCAGTTACAAAGTCAAGACACAAATGTCTTTATGGCATTTGTAAATGACAAAGTGGTAGATCATTTCAGATTAATTAAACCCTAAGGGGATTACCAGAGTTGCTCATCAGTATGAAATTTCAGTTGTCCTAAAGTCCTTTTGTCCCGAAAAATGTGGGCTACTGCTAGAATAGAACTGCTTGGAATGTTTCTGTTTCAGAATATCTTTGTGACTACTTTTAAGTTTCTTGTTATAGAATAATAATAACCTTTTCTACTTTCAATGTTCTTCTTCTTCCTATAAGTTTTCAGCACCATTGTTCCTAGCACCATCACTATCTAAATTTATCTTTTCAGTATTCTGATGACCCTCCTAAAGTATATTTTTCCATAATGAACACAATACTTCAAATATGGTTTAAATACAATGGAATAATTATTTTGCTTAATCTGGATACTTACAATATATCTTTGAATCTTAGGTGGCCCCTCCTGAATGTTAATTCCTTCCAGTTTTGTGTCATACACACATGTAATATGCCCAAGAAAATCAAATCCCCTAGAAATGTGCACCAAAACTTCTGAGGTCATGAAGAGTTGGACATAACTGAAAAATGACTGGACAACAACAAAAATCTTGCATCTTCTCCTATTTCATTAATAAAAAAATCTCAAAAAAGATATAGGGTCAAAGGATAAAATTATTTGGCAAATAAGCATACAAACAAAAAACCTAATCTATCCCTCTAATTTGATAACAATTAATTGGTTTACTTGGGTATGACTAGTCAAATTAGGTATGAATCCACTTAAAAATACCCTATTTTCTCCATTTTGTCTACAAGAATACCAACCTAAAGAAACATACACTATTTCTGTAATATTTTTACATGAAAATATTTTAGGGATATGTTTTATTTTCATATAATCTTTAGTTAACATCATAATTTTCTCCCCAACCCTCCAAGAGAGGCAGCCCTTGTAAATAAAAAACAATTTTTAAAAAGATTTTTAAAAGTTTAGGAAAACTAGACAATATATATTGATATAATATGCAATATTCTATATTTGATCCCCTACCTCTACAAAGAATCACAGGGAAGTATGATATCATATTGTTCTTTGTTTTTGAAGAGGATTAATGACAACATGGGGCACATGTCTTGACTTGCATGTGAATAGGAATTAAGTGAGGCTTATTTCCTCTTTGGACTCAAGTTTAGTCATTGCAATTTAACAGCATTCAATTTCTATTGTTTTTTGCTTTTGTTTTTCTTTTCTTTTCAATTATATTGTTGTATTCAATATAGATACAATAAGATATTTTTATATGTATGTGTTTATATGCATATATGTATGGGTGTCTATATTCCTGATTCTGCTTGTTTCACTTTGAATCAGTTCAGATCAATATTTCTAAATTTTCCCATAATTATAACATAGTGTTATTCCATTACAACAACTTGTTTAGTAGTTCCATATAATGCACATTTACCTTCATGTTCAGTACTTTGCTACTACAAAATGTATATATGGAGCCTTTCTTTTTATCATTGTTTTCTCTAAGGTATATGCCTAGCAGTATAATGCCAAAGGATATGAACATTTTAGTCACTTTTCTTGTAGTTCCAAATTGTTTTCCTGAATGCTTGGACCAATTCACAGCTTCATCAATAATACACTAATGTGGCCTCTTTTCAACAGTACCTCAGCCAACATTGACTATTCTATTGGTTTTGTTATTTGGGTCCATTAGCTTAGGCAGTGAAATCTTAGCTTTTCCATTTAAATTTCTCTTTATATAAACACATATAAGATATAAAATCAAATATTCCTGATAGGAATATGATGTCCATATTTATGCATTCAAATCCGTTTATCTACTGATTGATATCTCAACATATATGCATTCATATATCTCTATGTATACATATATGCATCAACATATATATATATATCAGAGAGAGAGAGAGAAATGTATTTAGAGTTCTAATTATCACATCCTTATAGCGAAATTTGACTTTTTAAGTCTTTTTTTTCTTTTTCAAGTTGATTGTTTCCCTTTTTATGTCATTTGAGGCAACTTTGTATACTTCTAAGAACACTTGAATAAGAATCAAGAAAGTTTTCTTTCTTTTCCTGGCACCATCAGTTACTAGTTAGTAAAGATGTTTTTTATTTTTTATTGGTTAGTACCTTATATGACTAATGTAGCCCATCATCTAACAATTCAAAGTGAAGGTAAATCAGGAATTTATACTAGTATGAATGAGTAAATGCTGATCTAATTTCTGAATAGGATTATAGCCTCTTTTTAATTCTTGTATCCTGAAACTTCCAGGGCAATCCCCATATTTAGAAATCTACTTAGTTAGAAGAAATATTCAGTGTAATGTAGTATAAACACTATCTGCCAAAGTTTTGAGTTAATAATAAATTTTAAATAGATTATAATATTACTTGTAACCTATTGTCTTTCTTTATAAAAGTGTTTCCCCTTTGTAACTTATTTAGCCTAATTATGAGAAACTGATTCATATAGACCTTCCATCAAATAGAGCAGATACCTGATTCTGAAGCTGCTTAGAGTGTTAAATAGGTTCCAAGGCTAAGGTGCCATAAAGACCAATCATAAACACAGAAATACTATTTTAAGGGTTAAAATAAAAAGGTTGGACTAAATATATAAAAATGTGGTTGCCAAAATTATTACTCAATTCAGAATGACTTTTTATGATAATTTATTTGCAAAAGGAGTATAAAAGTAAGAACTCTCTCTTTCAAGATTGGAGAGGAGGTTTTAGCTTCCCTTGAATAGGGAGGAAACAGAGGGAGTACTGCTAAGCTGATTAGAGGGATAGGGCATCCACTGGGGATTCTAGTGCAGGACCTAGAGCACTGTTGGTGCTTGCCATCCAAAGATTTAGCAGATAATCAGATATGAAGAAAAAACAGAGACCTGGGAGGAACTTCAAAGGCAAGTGTTTTCTAGTCCCCTTCTCTGTCATCTTTGGAACTGGCTATCCATACTATGACCTTATTTGAATATGTAAATTATGCACTAGGCTCTGCTTTCTTAGTGGCAGGGTAGAATATCATCAATCAAACAATAAACAGTCATTAAGATCATACATTTAGGGAGCATGTGAAAGAATGAATAAGATAGAATGATAACCCCTCCAGCTTTGGAAGTTGTTCCCGTCCATTCTCATCTTATTTACTTTTGCACAGATTCTACCATGTCATGTTGTGCCTTAGTGGTATATATTTTTATAGCCAATTGAATCAAAATTTATATTTGAAGACTATGCTGGGAGTCATCAGACCACGGCGCCTTGACAGAGTTACAGCGAAGGAGACCACAGAGTGGTCCTTGGCAAGATGTGATTGCCCACCCAGTCCCCCTTTACATGACCTCTCTCATCAATGTCCCTTACCTATGGAATTGACATGATTATTATTCTCCCTAGTCTCAAAAGGAATAATGCAAAAGCAAAACACCTGTACCCTAATTCCCCCAAATATCACAAAAAGATCAGACCCTTAAACCCAATCCCCAAAAGACTATCATGGGTTAACTTTGGTCTGATGGCTCCCAGCAAGTTTATAATTACTTGCATTTATTATCTCATAAGGCTTTTGTAAAGATCTAATGAAAATAAGAATGTAAGTTTTGTGAGACAAGTATTATTTCATTCTTTGTATTTGCATTCCTAGCACTTAGCTCAATGCCTGATATAGAGGAATCCTTGGTATACTTTCAATATCCTCAGCAGCCTCAGATCCAGGTGCCTGCTATCTCTATGGGAGGTCAGTAATAGGGAGTTTCTTGAAATTAGACCAAGGAAATTACAAAGGGGAAGTGAGTGATTAATTGGAAAGTGCTTTGTAAATCATGAAGTCCTCTATAAATATAAGTTAATATTATTAGGTAACACATGCTATACAAAAGTACTTTGAAAACTGTAAATTAATAATTTTATTAATTTTCATTCTGAATTTAACAAATACCAAATAAAATTACTATTTCCACATGTAAAGTAACACATTGAAAGAAGATAGTACATAATAACTATGAATATTATGTAGTTTACTTTTCCTTTTAAGCATGCAATAAATTCAATCTGAAGCTGCATTGCAACTTTGTGTATCCTTCTGACCTTCCTACAGTTATCTTCTGTGCATTAATAAAAACCCTCTTTTCTTTATTTTCTTGTTTTTATTGGCAACACAATTGTTAGCTTTTCTTCTAATTCCATACACCCTTATCATTAATAAAAATAAAAATAAACAGCTCTTCTAACAAATATCCTTCAGCAAGAAATACATATCTTTATATTGGCTGTTTTAGAAAATGAGTGTCTTATTCAGCACCTTGAGTTCATCATTTCTGTCAGGAGGTAATCAGCATGCTTCCTTTTCAGTGCTCTAGAATAGTGATTATTCATTGTGTTGATCAGAGTTCTGAAATTTTTCCAAGATGCTTTTCTTAACAATGTTGTTTTCAGTGTATAAATTGTTCTCCAATGTCTGCTCACCCCCTTTGCATCAGATTCCCCAGCTTTCTCTGAAATCATCCCTTTTAGTACAACAGTATTCCATCAGATTTAAAGGCCATCATTTTTAACACCTTTTTTGCTTTAAGTTCTTTGCTATAACACGGAATTCCCATAAATTCTTTTGTAGTATGATTCCTTTCTTTTTTAGTTTAATATTTCTGGGATGTATGCCTATAAGTGTTACAACTGGGTGAGAAGTATAAACAGCTTAGTAACTTTTACATATAGCTGCAAAATACTTTTAAGATTAGCTAAACCAATTCACAGCCATATCAGTAATGCATGTGTTGCTCCTTTCACACAGCCTCTTCAAGTTTATTTTATTTTATTATCATTTTTGCCAATCTAATTTATGTGAGGTAGAACTGTGTTTTGATAATTGTTAAAGATTCAGAGAATAAAATTCAGGGAAATATATATGACAATATATATATATATACACAAAACATATTACCTGACTTCTTGGGGAGGAGAGGTAGGCAGGAGGGAGGTAAAATAAAAGAATAAGACATAGGTTTTTGGACATAGCTACTTTAAGAATTATTTATGTTCCCTAAGCATATTTATTATATATAAAATTATTTGTATTCTAGTACTGTTATATTACATTTATACATTTTAAAATATATTGTTGTATATTTAAGTATAAAAATAAATGGTAACTAAAAATGTAACTAAAATACTATGTGCTAGACAAATGCATAAAAAAGACCAAATTAATAAAATATGGCTATTGATAACTAACTTTGATATATCTTTCTTTGGGAACTACTTATTCATATACTGTTAAAGTACTGGAAAATATATTGTAGTATCGTTCTTGTTCTTATATATTTGAAACAGTACTTTATACCTCTTGGAAATCTGAAAAGTACTATATTAATGTGAAGCATTTAATAGATAATTACTAGATGAAATTAGATACTTCTTCAATCACCAAAATCAAATCAATCAGTCAAATGATCTGATGAAAATTGCCATAGAATTGAATACATGGTAGGTAGGTGATCAAATGAAGCAATAGATATGGTTATTAACATGACCAAAGAAATCATTTTACCAGTTAATTCAGCAGCTGCCTATAGATATAACAAAAAAACAACTTTCTTAGAATGATGTATCCTTTCTAAGCTTGAAGGTCTTTAAAATATAAACAAAGGCATACACTCTTTCTGAGGGTCAAGTCTAAACAAAATAAGATTCATAATAATTCAGCAAACATGTATTAAGTGCCTAAATTTTTCAAGTCACAGTGTCAGACTGGGGACATGAAGATGAAGTAAGAAAGAAACTGTTTTCAGTTTTTATTCTACTGGGATAATACCACATATATACAAATATTTTAGTGGGGAAGTTTATAAAGAAGAAAATATAAAATAAAATAAAAAATAAAAATAAAAAAAGTTTATAAAGAAGAAAAATATAATTTTCTGACAGGGAGGAGGAAGATGAAGAAAAGAAGGAAGAAAAAGAAGAGGAGGAAGAAAAAGGAAGAAGGGGGAAAAGAAGGAGCAGAGGTAGGAGAAGGAGAAAAGGAAAGGAAAGGAAAGGAAAGGAAAGGAAAGGAAAGGAAAGGAAAGGAAAGGAAAGGAAGGAAAGAAGGAAGGAAGGAAGGAAGGAAGGAAGGAAGGAAGGAAGGAAGGAAGGAAGGAAGGAAGGAAGGAAGGAAGGAAGGAAGGAAGGAAGGAAGGAAGGAAGGAAGGAAGGAAGGAAGAAAGGAAGGAAGGAAGGAAGGAAGGAAGGAAGGAAGGAAGGAAGGAAGGAAGGAAGGAAGGAAGGAAGGAAGGAAGGAAAGGAAAGAAGAAGGGAGGGAAGGAAGGAAAAAAAGGTAATAGAGAGGGGAAATAACAGCCTCACATATCTACATTTTGTCCTCCCTAATCAAAGTATCTCTTACTCTGGTACCTGAAATTATACTATAAAAAACTAATTTTATCAAGTTAAAGCATTCCTATTTCTAGCCATAGCCTCTAAATATGGGATGAGAAATAATCCATTAAATTATTACCTATTATTAACCTACCAATTTTAGAGTGAAAATGCCCTTTTTCTGTGCCAGCTATTTAAAAGCTGAGAAAATGGGAGCTTTATTAAAAATAGAAGGGAAGTATAATCTTAGAGCATAGGACACTGTTGACCAAAAAACAACAACAACAAGCAGGCATGGGTAAGATTCAGTGGTAGAATACCCTGAGAAACTAATGACATATGCAAGGATACTAAATAACTTAGGAGGCAGAATATCATTATGGAGAAACCAAGGCAATAAAAAGAGTATCTTTCCCACTTACATTAAGAATCATCTGGGGGCGGGGGCAGGAGGACAGAGTCAAGATGGTGGTTTAGAAACAAAGTGCTTCAAGGGGACAGAAAAACCAAATCTAACAAGTCAGGGCTGGGAGACCCTCCTGCTGGGTTCAACTTGAAAGGTACACCAAAAATAAGTCTGAATTTTCTTGGGTTTAAGGAAAAGGAAGAAGGAGAGACCCTCCCCAACCTACTGTGCTGAGTCTCAGCAGGTTGCTGGAATCTCAGGGCAAGGGCTCTAGCCCAGATGGAGTGCCTTGCTGGCACAGCTGTGCCAGGTTCAGGGTGATGATGACAGTTGGCAGAAAGGCAGCTGGAGGAGAAGCACAGAGAGGGCAGCCTAGCCTCAGCCAAAACTCTCCATCTTGTCCCCCCTCATCTCTTGAGGTTTTGGCCTCAGGGCAAAACTAGCTCCACAGATAAGCTCTACCCTGGCTTAATCTTATTAATAGGGCAGATATGAAGCCTTCTGATGGCAGGGAAGCTCAATCTCCAACACTCTACCCCTACCAACTGCTCTGAGACCTTTGCTGACTAAGTTCCCAGGACAAAGACTGTGACCACTACAGAATACCTTGATAACAGGGTGGGAAGCCCAGCTCCCTTCAGCCTCCACACCTTCAACTTCTTCTGCCAGCTGAAGACCTGACATCAGGGCTCATTATTACTCCATCTGCCTAATCTAGTCAATCAGAAGAGCAAAGAAGAAGCCCTTTCAGGACAGAAGAGCCCAAACTGGAAGATCCAGCAAATAAACAGAGGAGAAAGATTACAGCCAAAAACGGGGGAAAGAAGGAAAAAAATGTCAGTAAATAGAAAAAGAAAAAAGAAATTACAATCAATAGCTTCTATCCAGGTAATGAACAAAGAGCAAATGGAATAGAGGAGGATCAAGGAACATGAAGCTAAAACACAGAAATTCTAGCAAATTGGACACAGATTTTGGAAGAACTCAAAATACAATTCAAAAAACAATTAAGAGGATGAAGATAATTGGGAAAAGAAAAAAACTTAAAAAGCAAAATGTCATCTGGAAACAAAGGCATGTGAAGCCAGAATTGACCAGCTTGAAAATGAGGCAAAGATGATGAAAGATGACATACAAAGAAAATCAGATCAGAAGGAGAACAACCAAAAAAGTCACAGATAAAATTCAGTCTTTAAAAATTAGAATTCAACAACTAGAAGCAAATGACTTCACAAGGCAGCAAGAGTCTACAAAACAAAATCAAAAGAATGAAAAAATTGAGGAAAATATGAATCATGTCATTGACAAAACTACAGATTTGGAAAATAGGTTGAGGAGAGACAATTTAAGAATTATTGGACTATCAGGAGATCATGACAAAAAAATAAGTCTGGACATCATTCTACAGGAAATTATTCAAGAAAACTGCCCTAACATTCTCAAACAAGAGAGAAAAATAGAGATTAAAAGAATCCACAAATCAACTCCTGTATTTAATCCCCAATTGATAATGCCCAGGAATGTTGTAGCCAAATTAAAGAACTATCAGACTAAAGAAAAATATTACAAACTGCTAAGAATACGTCATTCAGATATTATGGAACCACAGTTAGGATAACACAGGACCTGGCTGTATCCACACTGTAAGACCAAAAGGCATGGAATATGATATTACAGAAAGCAAGGGAACTGGGTCTACAACCAAGAATCAACTACCCAGCAAAATTGACTATATTCTTGCAGGGGAAAGTATGGTCATTTAATAAAATAGAAGTCTTCCAAGCATTCATAAAGAAAAGACCAGATTTAAACAGAAAATTTAATGCCCAAACCCAGAACTCAAGAGAATCTATAAAAGGTAATTTTAAAAAAGGAAAAAAATAAAAGTTTTTTAAAGGACCCAAAAAGTTCAAATGATTTGTATTCCTATAAGAATAATCTTGGTCTCACTAAGCAATACTTTTTCACTTTTTCTTAAACATATGTGTACCCCAGATTAAAAAAAGTCCCATCCATTCAAATAGTTAATTTATTTACAGTTTGTGACCTCATTTAAAAATTTTGTTTCTGTGGAAAAAACTATGAAGGTAAAAAAAGGAACAAAATACCAAAAATGATTCACATAAAACCTGCACAAATGAGTGTAGGCGTATATATTAGGATGGGTATGTACATACTCTAAAATAAAATACCATACTCTAAATAAGACATGAAATGGCATACTTGTATGAATAAGTTTATAATTTATAAATATATATATAACCCAGTCCATAAAATCCAAGGAGCCCCTCTATGGCCTTCCAGATTTGATTACTCAAGGTCTATCTGTAGATTTCCAATTATTAAAAAAAAAAAACAACCTTTAAAGACATTAAGCAGTTGAGGATCCTCAGGAAGAAGGCAACTGGGATGATGAAAGGCTTTTCGTCCATGTCACATGAAAACTAACTGAAGGAACTAGAGATGCTTTGTTTTGAAAAAAGAAAACTATTAGGGTAAGGGATTAGAACACAGAAGATTATAGCTGTCTTCAAGTATTTGAAAAGCTATTACAGGGAAGGTTTAAGCTCATTCTGTTTTTCCCCAGCAAATATAACAAGCAGCAATGAGAAGAAGTAATATAGAAGTGATTTGGAATTTGTGTCAGGCCTAACAATTAGAACTGTCCAAAAGTGCAATGGGCTGCCTTGGGAAGCTATGGGTTCACCTTCATTGGAGATCCTCATGACTTGTATCAGATAGCCCCTAAGATCTGTTCCAACTAAAAAATTCTATGAGTCTTTGGTTACATCTTTCTTCTGGAAGAACCCCAAATCACTTCTGGCTAACTATAAAAGCATTTTTGGTTATTTTTTGGTTTTGTTACCCCCTTCCACCTCATATTAAATCCTTAATCTATCTCCATGAAAATTCCACTCATTGCTCCTAATTCTAGCTTCTGGAGCAAAGAAGAACAAGACTAATCCCTCTTCTATGGAATAATCATTCAGATTCTTAAAGCAAATTAGCATCTTTCCCCCTTGATCAATAACATTCCTTTAACTTTTACTTTCAGGAAGTTGCATGAGGAAATTAGACTACAAGTGACTTGGAACTTGAACTCTAAGTGTTTTTGATTCCATGTCTGATTCAGATATACATTCCCCCAAAACAAATACTCTAGAATGTAGAACTAGTTTATATGTCCACTGATAAAAATCAGTATCTGGGAAATTTTTTTCTATTCTAATGGTTAGTGCTGAAGTAAAAGATCGAAAAGTAGAACTGAGGTTTAGAGGAAGTATCTGAGAGGCAAATAAAGTTGAAAGGAAGAGACTCAAAGTTATGTAAGTTTTTGCTTTTAATTCTTTACCTACCTAACTTATAGAGAAAATTCAAACAAATAAAATTAGAGATAAATTTCTAAATATTTTTATGAGGAAAAAGATCAGAAATACTTTCTTTATCATAGAATTATGTTCAAACCCCAATTCTGCCACTTACTTAAATCTTCTGATCTTGGGCAAATCACAAACTCTTCAGTTTCATTTTCCTAATTTGGGAAAAATAATATTTGTAAGAGCTACTTCGTGAGGCTATTATGAGAATTAATTTATGTAATTATCATTTATTAAATACCCATCCTACACTAAGTGCTGGAGATGAAAAGACCAAAGTAGAAAGTCTGCCTAAATTCAAGGATCTTATGTTCTAAGAGGGTATGTTTAGGGGGGAGGGTGGAATAACAGGGACATAGAAACATAAATGTAAAGTAATTTTAGGAGAGAAAACAACCGACTGCCATTAGGAAAAGTTCCACATAGCAAATGGCACTTTGGGCTAAGAATTGACAATCTCTGAACTACAATCAAAAGTCTAGGTTCTGATACAAACTCATCTTCTCCAGAAATGATCTTGGGCAAGCCATTGAGCCTCTAGAGTCCATCCCAGCTGCAGCCCCATTTGATAGATGAGGTAACTAAGACCTGGAGAGGATAAAAAACTTTACCAATAACTCATAGATAATAAATTACAAGGGAAGAATGAACAAGACAACCTCTACAGTCCCTTACAGATGTAAAATTCTATTATACTTGTATGATTGTTAAACAAAATAAAGAAACCTGTCATTTCAGCCCTTAATAATTGGCAGTGTTTAGTCTAACATGAAGAAAGAAATATTTTTCTTATCCTTTGTCCATTTAAATTATGGCAACATTTTTCTATGTTTTTAAATTTATTTTATTAGCTTCTTAAAATACCAAGAACAACAACAAAAAGCTTATTTTTTTTTATCTTCACAACTTTCTCTCTGGCTGGAGTAAAAAATCTAATTCCAAATATAGATCATAAGATTTAAAGATAGGAGGGAACTAACATATCATCTTGTTTCTTTCCAATATTTGAAATTTGAGAAAATTGAAGCCTGGAGAATTTGAAGACTTTTCCAAGTTTACTTAGTCAGGAAGTAGCAGAGCTGAGATTCTATTCCAGACTCTTGATTGCAACTCCAATGCTTTTTAGTGCTATACAAACAAAGATCTGGATCTAGAAAGGATCTCAGAAGCAGATAGTCTGATTCCCTCATTTTATAGTGAAGAAACCTAAGATTTTTCCAAGGTCACACCAGTAGAAGTTTGATCCCAGGTCCTCAAATATCAAGCCCAGTGTTTTTCAAACAAGACTAATCATCATGACAATGTTAGATAGCTATGAAATAAGCAAGTCTATTGTTTTAAATTTCTAGCCAGAAGGTGTGGACTTAGGAACAAGGAGGTAAAATGAAATAAAATGTCATTTTCTAGTAAATATCCCCTTTTTTTGGACCTCCCCTAAACATCAGGATTCTCAAGGCAGGGTGATTTGGGCAAACTGAAGTTCCTGAATAATCTTAATCTTTCCTAAAAAGCTAAATATCAATGCATACATAGGCTTTGGTATGGAGCAAAATGATTGCAAAATAATTCAGCGTCAAGATGAATAAGATTTCTAATAGTTTAAAGCTACCTCAGGGGTAATAATTATGGGGAAATAATGAGGGAAGGAGTGTGTAAAGGTAGAAATTTACAGACTTGTCCCTTTCCATTAGTTCTATATGTGAAAGCACCAATATTTTCCTATTCTCTCTCTCTTTTTTTAATTTTCCAAAAGGAAAAATCTAAACAAACTTTCCTTTATTTGTTCTAGATATTCTTCTGGATATCTACCAGGATCCAGATTTTCCTAAATGTATTAGTTGTTGTTTGGAGTCAGGTTATTGCCCCCATGTTAAAAAGAAATTAAGTGTTCACTTCCATTGAGCTGAGTGAAATAGACATGCTTATTGATAAGCTATAAATATAACTGGTCCACAAAAGTCAGTGCAAACACCCTGAAATTCATATGAAAAGTTTGATAGAATAATTGTTCCCTTTAACACAGTGCAAAGAAACAGTCATTTTCCAGTAAAATCAATAGAAAAAATAAGAATGTATCAGTAAAAGATTTCAGTCTAGTAGAAATGTGTACATTATGGAATCTAGATCATGCCCTATTCTCTGAACCTAATTTTACACAGACTTTTTCTACAGAATAAATACTAGGACCTGAATTAGCTTTCGTCTGAAAGACCTCTTGAGAGCATGCTAAAGTTTGAGGTATTAAAAAATTACTTCAGATCGAATCTATATGGAGTTTTTAATCTTGATTTCAATAAAACCTTTCATGTCTCAATTGGAAGGAGAGAGGAACGAATGCCAAAATGGCATGGGTTTTCTCTTCAGCCTAACATATACTTTTCTAAAATAACAAATTTAACTAAGGAGGTTTGCATGAGGAGCTACAAAAGAGTCAGTCAATTGGTAGTTTGACTTGCTTTTTATAGTCACATTACTCTATATTTTCACTAAACAAAGCCACACATACTATTTTAAAAGTTTGATGACTGGACTTTTTTCATGAATTCCAAAACCCATTTCTGCCTGCCTCCTCCCAAATGCTCAGACTGTCTCGTGGCATATTACTATATAAAATTGTTGCTTTTTCGGGTGTATCTTCCTTCTAAGTCAACATTTGTACACTGAACCAATACGGTCAGCACAGCTTGTACTTTGTCAGTCATTTCCTGTCAGAGGATATTGTAAATTAAATCATTCTTGTAAATGATTTTCTTTCCCTTGACAATTCCACAAATCTTTTTTTTCCCAGACCATTCACTAGGATTTTGCAAGCAAAACACACATCATGGCCCTAAAAAGGATGACCTTCTAATTATATTTTCTTGTTTTGAAAAAGATTCTGTAAAACAGAAATCTTTATAATCTTTTGTGAAAGCTTTTATCAGTTAGACTTTCTACTGAGAAAGTAATTTTCCATGCAAAAATCATATATAGAACTTATATTTAGAAATTGAAGATATTTATGTTAGAGTTAAGCTTGACAAGTAGCAAATAACATTAAAAAGTAGATTATATCTATTTAGTAATAAAATTTTATCAAACAAGATATAAATATATGTAAAGTATTTTACCAAGCATTGATAAAATACTAAATTATTATTTGATCACATAGGGATACTCAAAATAACAAGTTTAGATACTTCCTGTGGAATAAAGAGAACAAGACTTTCATACTAAGAAAGAAACATAGGTGAAAAACAATGAGCTTATCATCTTAGAGTTTCAACCTCCAATTTAGCCATTGCCTCCATTTAAATGCTTTGACCATATAACCCATATAAGTTCTTACTAATAAAATTGAACCAAATTTTAGGAAACTTGAACAGATATTACTTTCTTGTAAAAATAAATTTAGATTCCTTATATCTGGAAAAAGTTCTTACATTCCAGAAGCAAGTAGGTACTAAATAAAATCAAAGTTTAAAGAACAACAAAAAAGGGAAAACATGTAAAGGACAATAACTTAAAATGGCAATATTCCTTAAAGCAAAACAATCTGTTTCATGAAACACAAAATTAGATTTTAAAGTTCAAAATAATTCAGTTAAATGTGAAAGCCTTAACTCTCAGAAAGTGAAAGAGTAAACATGATTTTTAAACTATTTTAGAAACTTGGTTTTTGAAAAACATGTTCAGGGCAACATAAATTTCCAGTTTCTCTCTATAAAATAAAGTTTGGTTGACTTTTTTTCATAATAACATTAAATACATGCTTTGAAGTAATGAAGTTTAACCATGATATGAATACAAATAGGGGAAATGGTTTGGCTACATATTGATTTATAAATATTTGCTGAATTCCAATGGTTTCTTTACTTTTTGAAGGAATCATATGAAAAGGTGTCCATTTATTAGGGTTTTTTTTTTAAATCCTGATCATTTAAATCTAAAGATTAAGGGTCAATGTTAAATCCCCTTCATCAGATGTTCCATGTCATTAAAAGTTAAATGGAAATCAAACTTTCTCATCTTTCATAGTACTAGTCATATAATAAGTAAAAGTCAGATCATTTTAAAGATGGACGAGATCTTAGAGACTATCCAGAAACAATTCTGCCATTTTATAAGGGGAAAAAAATTACCTGGAGAATTTAAATAACTTGTCCAAGATTGTTGTTGTTCAGTCATGTGAGACTCTTCATGATCCCATGGACAATAGCAACTCATGCCTTTTTTTCCTCTACTATCTTTTGAAATCTCTCTAAGCTCATGTTCATTGCTTCCATGATACCATAGCCATCTCATTCTCTTCTTTCCCATTCTCCTTTTGCTTTCATACTATACCCACATCAGTCTTCTCCATTGAATCCAGCCTTCTCATAATGTAGCCAAAGTTTTTAACCTTCAGTTTCAGTATTTGAACTTTTGATGAATAGTCTACATAAATTTATTTAAGTATCAACTTAAACATCCTTTTTCTAGTCTAGTATGCATTCCAATATACAAAGCTATCTCATACACTAACTATTTAACTAAGATCAAATATCAGTAATTCTGTATACAACAAATTAGAAATACCATTTTAGTAGTCCTGTAATCACAAAAGAAATAAAATATGATAAAAAGGTTTTTTTTAATTCAACCAAACTTTATAAATTAATCAAAACTTATAAAATGGAATAAATATTTTTCTCTTGCTCAAGATATATAGAGCCATTGGAAAGGTGGGATTTTCTAACTTTAAGGAAATTTGAAGAGGATATCAGTCATTGGAAAAATCAGGCAGAAGCCTTGAATGTACACTTCATTATGTATGTCATGAAATATTTGCCCTTGAAAACAAAAATTAAGATGGATTCCAAAGGAAAGTGAAATAAAGGTTAATTCTTTTGTTTTCATTTCAAATTGTATTTCAGTCTGTTGACTGATTTACAAGTTTTTAATTTTTTCTTGTGTTCACCAAATTTACATTATTCTATTTTCAAGTTCTAAACTGAGCTAATACTTAACTCAATTAATTAATGAATACAAGTGACTTCTTCTAACTTAACTTATTCCTACAGTCTATTCATAGGATATTTCATTATGAGATGAGTGAGCCCACTTCCATTAATATTTAGGCTCCCTTCTCAAAGCATAAGTAGTTAATTGATCTCATATCATCAGAGAAGATTATTCTCAAAATAGTTACTCACTCTCTGAGTGATCAATCTCAATGCCTCCACAGGCATCAATGTGAACACTGGGGAAGATTTTACTTAATATTTTAAAGATAATTCCACCCCTTTGCCTTAATCAAAAATGCATTCTCATTCTATTTTGCATACTCCAAAGGTGAAAAAATTTACCCACATGACTGAGCATGTTAAATGAAATTCAGATGGCTTATACCAGAACCAATATTGTTGTTGTTTTATAATGGGCATTATTACATACATTAGAATTATAATACCAGTTAAAATACACTAGAGAGCATATTGGTTAACCAATAGATGATATAATATTACTTAAAAGTTACTTAACTTGTATATTAATGACTTAATATTTTCAAATATAATAGATCCAGAAAATATCTATTACTTCATCAAAACATATTTTAGGAAATTTATTCATAATCATTTTTGAGCTTTTCTCAATCATCTATTTCTTTATTTTATTTCACTGTCAAGTCATTCAGGATTTATTAGCCAATTTATTATATGCCAGATAGTATGATAAGTAATGTTTCAAATCAAAAGATATAGAGGGAGACCTCTAGCATATTAGGTGAACCCCCTATGACAAAATTGGAAAATGCAGATAAGAAATGTCAAGCAATAATGAGTTGTATTTGTAGCACTGGGGAGAATAACTATATTGATGAGTTCAAAGATCCAATATTCATCAAAGTGTAAAATAAGTATGTTTTGGTAGAGAGATTACTTTTAAGTGGACTATGTTCAAAAAATAGATCTAAATTTTAAGCTTATTTTATTGTATATCAAGCAAATTCCATTCAATTCCATATCAACCATTGTCATTATCGTGAATACATAATGTTTAAGTATGCACTGTAGAGTCCTCTGACTTCAACTTTTCGGATATTCAGCCTCTTGTTCATGTGCTCTATTGTCTCTCATTTGCAAATATTCTATTCTATAATCTGTTTAATGATAGAAGAATGTAATCTAGGCCAAAATGACTATCCATTCCTTCACCAAATATGTATTAGCTCATATTGACATATTCACCTACTAGGCTATGCCCTATCTCATCACTAGGAATACACAGATGAAATGTAAAAGCACATAATAGAACAAGAAGGCGCCCTAGAGATCATTTCATTCAATCTCATCATTTATATTTGAGGAAACTAAGGTACAGAGAAATGAAGTGACTTGCCCAACATTATAAAGAGCTGGAATTTAAATAGTCAGTCAATCAATAGATGTTTAAGTACCTATTATGTACCAGTTATTGTGCTAAATGCTAGGGATCCAAAGAAAGGTAAAATATAGTCCAAGACATCAAGGTATAATTTAATAAGGGAGACAACTTGCAAATGACTATGTACACAATACCACTACTTTATCTGTTTCCTAAAGAGATAAAAGATAAGAGAAAAAGATCCATTTGTATTTGTAATTTTTTTAGCAGTTCCTTTTGTAGTGGCAAATAACTGGAAACTGAAGAGAGGTCCATTGATTAGGGAATGGCTGAACAAATTGCGGTATATGATTGCAATGACACATGTGCCATAAGAAACAACAACAACAAAAAGGATAACCAAAAAAAAAAAAGAAACACTTATACAAAGTGACAAAAAGTGAAGTCAGCAGAACCAGGAAACAGTAACAAGAATAAATTATGACCATCAATTGTGAATGACTTAACTATTATCAGCAATGCAAGGATCCAGGACAACTTCAAGGAATTCTTGACGAAAAAAGGCTATCTACCAGTATAAAAGGAACTGATGGAGTGAATGAAAACTGAAGCATACCATTCTTCCTTTTATTTCCTTCATTAATTTGTCTTTAGTGTAAGTGATATAGGTCATCTTTCACAATATGATGAACATGGAAATATGTATTGTATGATAATACATGTGCAACCTGCCATCTTGGGGAGGAGAGAGAGGTGAAAGGGACAGACAAATTGCCAGAAAATTATTATTAAACATTGCTTCATCATGTAAGCTGGAAAAAATTCAATACAATTTTGTACAAACAAGGATGAAATAAGAAATAACCATATGAAGGAATGTGATATAATTAATAGGGATTGAGAAAGACTTCTTGGAGAAATTGTGATTTTAGCTAGTACATGAAGGAAACCAGGAAAGCAAGGACATGAAAATGAGAAGAAAAAGCATTACAGGCATGAGAGACAACCAGTGAAAATTTTTAAAGCTGAGATGAATTATCTTATCTGAGTAACAGCAAGGAAGCCAGGATACAGGTATTACTTCTAATAATATACATAAAATAATTATGATACACATTATTATGATAATTGAATAAGATGGCATTATGGAAGATTCAAGGAAGAAAACACTTCTAATTAAGGAAAGATTATTTGTGGGAAAAATCATAATAAGATAAATGCAAATTAAAACATTTATAGTGTCATATCAAACTCATTAGGATGGCAAAGATGACAAAGGAAGACAAAAATTCTGTAGGGTTTGTGAGAAACTAGACATTGTTGTTAGAGCTACAAATTGGTATAACCTTTGTGGAAAAAAATAGACTAGCAAGTACACTTGAAAAGACACTAACTGATACATAACTTTCAATCTGACAACATTATTACTGGATAAATTTTGCAAGGATAACAAAAATAGAGAGAAAGGTCATTTAGACAAATAAATTTGTGGCAGCACATTTTGTGTTAGTAAAAAAAATTTTTTTAAAGAAAAACTGGAATCAAAATTCAACATATTCATTGAGAAATAGCTGATCAAATAGTGATATGTGCATATAATGAAATATTGCAAAAATGGAGAATGCAGAAGAAACTAGGAAAGCTTTTTTGAACAAATGTAAAACAATAAAATGGAGAAAAATCTATAGAACAACTATCACTATATAAGGAAAACACTGACAATATCAAAACTCCAATGGCCATTCTTTACTGTAGTTCGTACAAAACCGGAGGGAATGCCACAGCTATGAACTGAGGTTTACCTTGTCAGACAAGGACAAAGTGTTCATTTGTTTTGCCTACTGGCATTCTTTGTTACCAGGAAGGGTTATTTTGGATGACGTAGGGGATAGTCATCAGAACAGGAGAGAAATGTAAGAAAGACTTAAGGTAAGATAACATTTTTTTAAGCTTCCGAAAATCATATGCATACAACTCTGTGCTCCAAAATAGAGAAAAGGATATGAACAAATATTGAAAATAGCCAGAAAGGGAAAACTGCCAGTTGCAGGGGTGGGTAGACGAAGTGCTTTCTCATTGGCAGCAGGTACATGGTAATTAATGTCTGATTTTTAACTTCAGTTAAAATTAGTTAGCTTGTTTCTTCCCTTCCAATGTTGGGAAAGACATCTGTCTGAAGGAGGTAAGCACACCTATACAGTGGAGAGGTGGCCTTCATTGGTGTATAATTACAGAAGACAAAAACAACTAACTCCATGCAGTCAGTATTGTATAACTTTAACAAGCTGAATGAAGTTTCTGGAATTATAATCTTCATCCTTTATATTCTACATATTCCAGATTGTAAGTTTCTAGTAAATTTTTGATAAATACATGGATGAAAGCAGGAATGAAAGACTCAACCAAGAAAGGTTTTGCAACACATTGAAATGAAATAGACAAGCAATTTCTGAGTCATAAATGTTTTGGAAGAGACATTAAAGGTCTCATATTTCAAGGTATGCTTGAAACATGAATCCTCTAAGGCAGTCCCAATAAATGGTTATTTAACTTCTACTTTGAAAGTTTATTATCTGCTTCATCCGAGATGTACTTTGAAGCCACACTGGCCTATTGGTTGCTTCTCAACCTCAATATTGCCACTCCTATAGCTGTTCCTTTTCAGAGGTCACACATCATACCTGGAATATACTCCGCCTCACTAAAACTTTTGTCCTTTATTTTTTTTAAATCAAGGATCATTTCAAGAAGTACCCTATAAAGGAGCTTTCTAGATCTTCCCATGTTGTAGTAGTGTTCTTTCTCTCCTCAAATTATATTGAATCTACTTATCTGTGTAAATGTTATACCCACTCCTGAAGGAGTGGGACAGTTTATGCTTTTGTTTTGGTATCTTCAAAATCTAGCACCATATTTTGAAATAGTAGTTGCACAATACTTGGTGAATTAAGTACCTTCACTGAGGCATCTCACTCATGGAGAACCTATTCTTTTTGGAACATCTCTTGTGATTAATAAGTTCCTTCTTCAATTGAGCCAAAAGTTGTTTCCTTATAACTGCCACACACTAATCCTAGTTCTGCTTTCTGGAGCCAAATATAATAAGACTAACCCTTCTTCTACATGACAAGATTTCTGATATAGAAAGACAGCTTCATGCTCTGCCCAAGTTTTGTCATATTCTCTAGTCTAATTCTATACTTCTCAGGAATAATTTAGGATAAAAACTTTAAAAAAAAAGAACCCTACCCATTTATTTTTGAGAGATTGATGACCCCAAATAGTGAGAGGTAGAAGCATATGTATTCAAAATGAGTTCTCTTACTCCAGGGGTCCATTCAAGTTTTACAAGGGAGAAATGAGGGCACCAAAAAAGTTTTCTAAATTAGCATAAGAAAATGTCATTCAGAGACTTCATCTTTAAGGAAAACATCACCTCAAACCACACAATTATTTCAAGCTTCTCTGTTTAACTTAAGCCTCCTAGGGAGATTCTCCATGCCACACAAGGATATTTTTAGAAGAAGGATTCCAATCACATTCAGCTTCACTGATGATACCAAATGCCCTTTTTTTAAGTCCTTACCTTCTGTCTTAGAAGCAATACTAAGTATCAATTCTAAGACAGCAAAGTGGGAAAGGCTAGGCAATTGGGACTAAGTAACTTGCCCAAGGTCACCCAAATAGGAATTACATGCTCTCTGACTTTTCTAGAAAGAGAATTTGTATTTCATTGCATGATTTTGCCCATGTCAAGGAAAGAATAAATAAAAATTTCTTCTAGGAATTAGCTATAGACCTCAATTTTTGCAGCAGGCTCCAGAATGGCTCTTTCTCTATTTACATTTATGTGTCCAGGAGAATAAGTTAGGAGCAGGATAGTTATCCCAGTCTTCACTCTAATGACATCAAAATGCAGCCTTTGAATGCTAGAGTTTTCATAGCCAGGTGACATTTGATCCAAGCACATCCAGCATTTAACACAGTTCCTGGCACCAAGAAAGCCCTTAATAAAGGTTTGTTGATTGATTGTTTTGAGTGTGAATATATGCATGACAGCAGAGAGATAGGGGAGAGGATAAAGATAGATCTCAGCACATAAAATGCAGGTCAGCTCCAGGTAGTACTGCTTAATTTTTATTATTATTATTATTATTATATAGTTTGTTCTCAGTTTATGAAGAAGCTATGGAGAAAATTTCACTTCTTTTCATATAGTAAGCAAGTAAATGGAAAAGAAAAAATAAACTTATCTGACATTGAAGAATAGCTACTTTAGCTCTATCTTATACAATGGAAAACCATTTGTCCTTGAAAAAAACAGGGCTCTAAACAATGTCTATGTCTATAAAACAAGTGGTGACCTATTGCATATGTGCTGATGAGATAGCTCAAAGGAGTGACATTTTAAAATAAGTAAAACCAACTGCTGTTTGTATTTCTTTCACAAATACTGTGTCCTAAACCCAGAGACCTAAGTTTGCTTGAGGACAGCTTAAAAATACAACTGAGCTATTTTTTTAAGTGGAGAATTTTATTATTTCTCTCCCACCCACACCCACCCCCATCCTCAGTGTCAGCAGCATCAAGATTTTACAGAAAATTTAATATGTTCTTTACAAAATAAGTAGAAGCTTGTTCTGTGCACACAAGCAAGGTCCTTGCTTAGAAAGACTTCATGTCAAGATTCTGAAATTGCCAAGAGAATTGAAAAAAATAAGAAAGAAAGTAGTTCATGTTTAGCCAGAGCCAAACAGAACTCAAAAGCTCAAAGGGTTGGACTAAATTTGGAAACCACAATGCTCAAGTGGATTCTAAATTTGACGAAGCAAACCAAAAGCTAACAGAAAGTGTATCCAAATTGATCTTAGATGCCATGGCAAGGCTGAGGATGAAACATGCTTACCTTACTCTCAGGGAAATGAATCACTCGTATAGCTAGAGATGAAAGATAGAAAAGTGGACCAAATATTTGGAGTCTCCTGAAGTGCCAGTCAGCCCAGTTGATATACATATCTATGAAATTATTAAGCAGTAAAGATTATAATCAGGGTCAAGGCTGCTTATTGTCAGAAAGAACTGAAGACTATTTCTGGCCAAGTTTAGATTCTATATAGATGTTTCTCATCTTAATTTCAATGTCGTTTGGCACAGTTCAGCATCTACACTGAAATGTCCAACTGATACATAGTACTTGGGTCCCCATTAATGGCTTCAATTTCATAGAAAATTACGTGCAATAATATGTCATCAAAATTGATATAATCATTTGCCTTCTTCAAATGTCTTTTAGATTTTGCCAAAGAACTTTCATTCTCATCACATGGACTTGATTGTTTTTAAACAAAGGCTTTGTTAAATGTATAGGTACACTATATATAAATATACTAAAGGTTCTCAGTTCTTTTTGCACTGTGATATTCAAGGTTAAACAAAGGAAGATCACATTAACTGCAAATAGACTAGCAATACACTTAAGAATGATTATGAGCCAATCTATTTTTATTAAATCTTGAAGTGATACAAGTACAAAAATGTAATTTGGGGAGGGTTTTTTTTTTCCAAAGGAAAATCTATGAAATGGTGCTAATAATATATGGATCATCCATTAAGTTTTTGAAAAGATTGGGCCAGAAAAATTATGGAATTTCAAGTTTTCCCTTAGTGCAAAAGCCGCAATAGCAACTTAATTTATATTGAAGTCAAGGGGGAAAGTTGTTTTTTTTTTTCCTAAAAGAAATGAAACTTTTCTATTTTCCCCCTGAGAGATCCAATCTGTATTCTGAACTAACATTTAGGACAGCAAGAATTACTTACACCATTTGTCATCATAAGAGTTAAAGTAGTTTCCATTATCTACAAGAGGTTCACTGATACAGTATATTTATGCCCTCATCTTTTTAGGTATAAATAGAATCTTGTAGAGATGTACAAGATCTTCCCTGGTTTCAAATCCCAGATAAAATCCCCCTTCTACAGGAAGTCATTCCCAATTCCTCTTTATTCCAGTGCCTTCCCATTATTATTTACAATTTATTCTGTGTGTAACTAATTCACACACAATCATTTTTGCATACTGCCTCCGGCATCTGTTGTGAGCTCTTTGAGATCAGGTACTGACTTTACCCTTTCTTTGTACCTTTAGTGTTTAGCACACAGTCAGTGCCTAATAAAAAGTATTTACTGACTAACTAACTTTACCTTTTGGACCAAGTCTAGACTTTGCACTATATACATGGAAGAGTAACAGAGAATAGAGCACTAAATCTAGATTCAGAGAACCAAGACTGTAATCTCACACTTGCTGCTACAGTTATAGGATTTAGGCCAGGTACTCCAAAAGGAGAGACTGAACTAGATGATATCAGTTCCCTTCTAGATCTTACTACATATTTTGTGATTTCATCTCCAAACATCCTCGTGTCTTAGATCCTTTCAAAATTTGAATTTTCCTTAAGCAAAGAACTGAACATGTCACTCTTCCTGAAAGAACGCTATAGTGGCTTCCTTGAGAGTCTAGGAAAGAGTTGAGTTTTCCTCTATCAGATAATTAGGCTTACTCAAAAGATAAAATATAAATTTCTATTTAAGATTTTTAAAGCCCTTCATAATCTGATCCAGTCTATACCCATTAGCAGCAATACCCTCTTTCTCCCTCAAACTATAGTGAATTTATTTATCTGTGTAAATGCTCTATTCCCACTCCCTATCTTCCACACCTATTAAATGTAAACTCTTTAAGGATAGGAATCATTTTTTCCTTTTGTCTTTTTATTCCTAGGGTTTGGCACACAGTAGGTGTTTCATAAATGTTTCTTTATATAACTCCAGTCTAAGGGACTATTTTTTAAAACAAATCTAAGGGTACCTATAGAAAATGAATTTTAAAAACTCTATTATTTTTCTAGATTTGTGTTTGTTTGTTTGTTTGTTTGTTTGTTTTTCCTGAGGAATCAGATTGATATCTCAGTTTGGGGAAATGTTGAACTCCAGAGATTTACATCTAATACAACTTCAGAAGTCAAAATCAAGAAAGTTGCAGCTTTGGAAAATCTGAAGAATTCCTACATTTTATTTTCTAAGGAGGGAAAATTATGATTTCAGAATGCATCTGTTAATCAATCAATCAATTGAAAGAGGAAATTCACTAACCAGAATTTACAACAAAGTAGTCAAAATGAGTACATGTCTTCTCACAAGGTATTTGAATGAGGTAAGGACCAAATGCCAACTAGTTAAAAGGCATATCAAATTTTAATGGGTCATTCTTCATGGCCTGTGAGTAGTGAATATTTTGTAATCAGATAATCTTTAAACACATGCAATATACATTTAGTGTATCTTTTTTTTTAATGCCATGTGATTCTTTTTCCTTGCAGGACTAATGAAATTATCTATGTCCATTGACTAAGAAAGTAAGTATATCTACTCATTTGGGCTAGCCTAAGGCAAAATTGATAAATATGCCTACTTCCTTTTGTAGTTTTGTCTCCCTTCTTCTGGACACTCTATAAAGGCATCTTGTAGCCTCATTTTCGACTCAGCCCCACCTACCTTTCTGGAGCCTTTATTTCCTATGCTACAGTGCCATCTTTTCCCCCATCTAAACTTATCCAACCTGTAACCCTTTCCCCACAGGGACCTTGATCTGTGATCTGCAACAGCTGCTTAATCTGATCAACTAATCAACTAATTCAGCCTATGTTAATGTGGCTTAATGTTTTACTCTCCCCTAAGTGACATATTTGCATTTTAACTAGGCTCTAGTAAAGACTCTTTACCTTAATCCAAATTATTGCTCTTATGAATTATAAGCAATAAGAGTATGGGAAAAGGGAGCAAGCTTTTTATTTAAATAAGGTTTACATATTGGTACCCTCCAAATCATGTAAACTTCCATGACTACTTTAGGCTCCATAATAAGACTGAACTGTGATTTATGAACTTAGTGTTTTCTCCAGCTAGATGTTCTCTACCCAGGAAGAATAGCTGCTCTCCAAACAACTCAGCCTTCAGAGTTTATCCCCCTGATGGGACTTGAATTTCCATCTTGGGGACCTAGACTGTCCAGATTAGTCAATATGTAAACATGCTTATTTCAGGCTCAGTTTCCTCAACTATTAAATGGGGATAATAATAATACCATCTTTAAAGTACTTTGTAAATGTTAAATACTAATCAAATATTATTATTATCAAATACCATTAATATCTTTAAATTATTCAAGAAGATATCTGTATAAGAAAAATATGATATCTAAGAAAATATATACTGTTAACTAAATTGTTTTTAAAGCAGTAAAAAATTCCTAATTAGTTTTTGTTTGGTTTCCATTTAACAGACTGAGGATGGAAACAGAACTTTACATATGACCAAGACCTCATAGATAAAACCCTAATTCAGTAAGCCTAAGTCTTTCTAGTTAATGGCTACTGAGTCATACATTGATAATTTCTATTTTCCATCTCCAATGTCTTTTCAATATCTTTCTACTAAAAAATACAATAAATAAATGAAGAAACACTTCCCTTCCCAAAGCTGACAGTCCAACAGAAATATAGAATTATTTAGAAATACAGATATGTGGATTCAAAGCCAAAGAATACTAGAGTCAATTCATTCCCCTGGCTTTCCTTTGGCAGGTCCTACTAACCTAATTAGGTTTCTGAATCTTATCTAATCACAGATTTGGGTTGATTGACAACAGTATTTTTATGACCATGAGTCACATTCCTTATCAATGAACAGGATTGACCTTACTGAGCCTTAATTTTCTCATCTCTAAAATGGAAATAATACTTTAGCTATTTTTCTCACAGAATTGTTATGTAGAGTCAAGTCAATAAGCATTTATTAAATACTAAATACAAAGTGCTGGGGAAGTGGAGTTGGATTGGATTTCTAATGCCTATCTCATTCTTCCCTGATATAGAATGATCTTTTTAAAGTTCCTATACATGTTAAGGACATGTTAAAAACAAGTATTGCTTGAGTATTCATTGTTTTAATCATGTTCTTCCCAGTGAACCTTGATTTAGGCATGGCGAGATAACAAGGATTGGATTGGAGGAGATCCTATGGAGTTTAAAGTCTTTACCCTGTTCATTGTTAAGGAGCATTTGAATGCTGTATAAAAACAAATTATTGTTGTTCCGTCAGGAGCCCATTTGGGGTTTTCTTAGCAAAGATACTTGAGTGATTTGCCATTTCCTTCTCTAGCTCATTTTATAGATGAGGAAACTAAGGCAAATAGGGTTAAGTAAATGCCTGAAGCTAGATTTAAACCCAAGATTAGCCTTTCTGACTCCAGGCCAGATACTCCATCTTCTGTACACCTGTAACTCCACTTATTGGTCAAATTTCAGGAAAAGACTCAGCAGATCTTTTAAAAAAGATTGAACCACTCTCATCTGAAAATCATTTTAAAACTGACCAAGTCTATTCCTAGAAAAGTGGCAGTCAAGTGACCTGGTATACTTCTTCCCACTCTGGAAGAGATGGCAAACTAAAGCACATGGCCACTAAATCAAATGTAAGCTTAGTCAAGCCTGAGCCTGAGCTTTTGAACATTGGTCAATTTTTTTTGTTTTACTTCTTTCCTGAATATAGATGACTAAATGACAACTTGAAGATAGATGTATCCAGTCTGGGAAGCAAGTATGAGTTTGAAAGCTTAGAGATCCTGACTGATGACAAGGGGATTTTCTACTTTGGAAGGAATGACAATTGATAAGAGGAGGAGCTCAGGACTTGGCCCAAACTGCCAGAAGGAAGGAGCTATTGAAATAGTATAAAAACCATGGTAAAAGAACAATTCAGTGAAAGATCAGTGGAAATCAGTTTAGCAAACTTCTCCATCTTATGATGTCTAAGTCTTACTATTCTGACAGACTAGAAAAGTTAGAGTTAAGCTATTTGAAGGCTGTCTTTTTTGCATGTGAGAGAGTATTTATGTTCAGGACCACTTTTATGTAGAAGAAATAAATTGCTACCTTATACTTGATATACTTTGTATTAAATACTATTAGTCTTCACTTTGAAGAGATCCTAGAAATAA
This sequence comes from Monodelphis domestica, assembly GCF_027887165.1. NCBI lineage: Eukaryota > Metazoa > Chordata > Mammalia > Didelphimorphia > Didelphidae > Monodelphis > Monodelphis domestica. The sequence goes on along the minus strand of NC_077228.1, from coordinate 100,480,090 downwards.
ACCATAAACTAAGACTTAAGTTATTGTTCCCAAGGGGCTGGGATAAATAAAATTTAATTTAAAAAAACTTGAGGAAAGAAATCAAATTTCTGATTAGAGACCAGCCTCCCTCAGGACTGAGGCAGATCTATACATGAGTATGGATGGGTTCAGAGCAAAGAGATCCCTTACATGCCATCTTTTGTGCCCATCAGTAGTTATAGTGATAAGTCAAATAATTCTTTTGACAAATACAAACAGCAGCTATCTCAAATTCATCAACTTATTTGTATCATATTCACCCATGGATTCTGTTTTTTCTTCTAGATTCAATATCAAAGACTTCAGCCTCTATCATTCTTTAGCATATATGTAGAATTTTAGAGTTATTGAACACAAATTACACAGAGAACATTGGAGAAGAAAGTAGAAACACTGTGTGTGTTTGGTTTTGGGGATGCCATATAAATAGATGTCATCCATGGAGATAGAATGATTGATAAGAGGCTTTGGTGGTGTTATTTTTTAAATTAAAAGGCATAGTCAGTTATCATTCAGAGCATTAATGATTTTAAAGTTAAAAAAAGTCAGAAGGGCATTAAAATGTCTTCCTCCTAAAAATAAAACATTTTATATAGTTGTTTTTGACACTATTATGTTAACAGCTTGTCTTAGAGAATAGCGTTCCACATATCTACCAGTCCACATCAAGTACTCTAGCATTCTTATAATACTTGTGTCTATTTTACATATTCTAAGTGCCAAGATGAGACATGATTATGTAAATGAGTCAAAGATATTATAATATAATTATTGATAAAGATAGAATAAATATACTTTGAGGTAGTTTGTTTGATATTGTGAATTTTAAAACTACTCCATCCTACTCAGACTGTACTTTAGAAGATTTGATTGAGCTAATTCCTGATTTGTAACAATGGAGATACTTGGTCTAACAGAATCAGGTCTTGGGAACTCTACGTTGCTCCACCCTACTTAGTTTAACAAAGTCAGGAATATCTGCACCCATACTCAAGGATTAAGTATCTAAGAAGATGGGCTTCAACAGACATGTGCAGAAACAGCTGACAGACCCCTGGGCTGTTCTAAGTCAAGCTAAGCTAACATTGGTACAGATGAGACGCAGGAAACTGACGTAAAACCATCTATAAAGGGCACATCACTTCCTCTCTTCAGCCTTTTCTCCAGAGAGGTGGCTCTGGCTGGCAACATGCTAACCGTTCCGACATCTTGGCATGGTGGCAGCTATTTGTATGGGTTTTGGCAGTGAGTTTGCCCTTGAGCTAATTCAGGTTCAGACATCTTGGCTGAACCCTCTTGGAGTTCAGGCTGATTCCTTCCTCCTTCACACTCCAAATCCTTACTTTCTAGATCCCCTAATCTACCCGCTCAGCACAAGCCAGGCTGGAGAAAATCCTACACCCTTTCCTTCTCCCTTCTTCTTAATTTCTTTCCACTATATTAATTAAATCACCATAAATTTCCAGCTGACTTGGGTATTTTTTTTTATTTGGGATATCCATGGTGACCAATAATTAATATAGTTTAGGTCACAACGCTAAAATTATCCTTTACAATAATTATCAAATTGATACTTAGTTGCTCTCTATACTCCTGGAACTTCTAGAATATCTTTTTTCTACCTCAGTCAATATACTATTTCCTTATATCTATAAAGTTCAGGGTTGATACAAACTATGAATTATTAATATAATTGCAAAAATTACTATTATCTAAAAAATGTGGTATAGTTCACCAAACCCTAAATAGTATGAATGAAAAAGAATTTATTAAGAACTGGCTATATTCCTACTGGCTACAAAAAATAAATATTAAAGATAGTCTTTGCCTTCAGGTATCTTGGATTATAAGGGAGACAATTCATAAAGGAAGATGATGGCAAATGAAGGGTATTTTGGTTTGGAAAGTTGTGAAGCTAGTGAGGAAAAGCATAAGGGAGTAGACTGATGTGACATTTTCTAGGAACCATGGTAGAATTGATTTGACTATGGTTATGTCAACAAGTAGTACTCACTATATATTAAGCATTGTGCTAAGAGCTGGTGAAAAAATAAAATTGCAAAATAGTCCTAAAGAACTCACAGTCAAATGGAGGAGATAACATAAAAATAACTATATATGGTGTGTGTGTATATATATATATATATATATATATATATCATTAAGGGGGACAAGAACAGACTTTGTGTAGAAAATAGGACTTTTAGCTAAGGCTTGAAGAAAGCCAAAAAGTCATAAAGCAGAGATTAGAGGTATAAAGGTAGGGTGAAAAGTCCCTTTTTTTGCCTTCAAATATTATTTATTTGGTTGAAAACCATGAACTGGTTGGATAGATGGCTCTCTGTCTGTGAGCATCTACAGACCCTCAACACTGGATGAATCAAGGTGAGGGTAGAGAGAAGAGAGGATGACCCACCCTTTTCTCTCCATTCCACTCAGTTCTTGAAAGACTCAAGGGTAGGGGGACAAATGGAAAGCAAGGAACAGATTATGGGGAAGGCCTGATTTTTAAACCCTGACTCAGGTTCAAGGTAGGTCAGGGTTCTTTCACTTCCCCTCATGCCCCAGAGTAGCCAAAGAATGAATTGAATGGACTGGAAATGCCCAGAGATAGAATATCTTGTTGGGGGAATAGCAAGGAAGTTAATGCCACTGTTGCACAGAATATGTGGAAGAGAGGGATGAATGGGGTGGAGAATATAAGAAGACTGGAAAGGGATGAAGGGTCAATGTTGTGTGAGTCCTTTAAAAGGAAAAAATGTGATTTTATCCTTGATTCTGGAGGTAATAAATACTTGATGGAATTTTTTTAATAGGAAGGTAACATGGCCAGAACTGTGCTGCAGAGAGATGGAGTTGAGAACTGAGTGGAGGACAGACCAGAGTGAGTAGAGACTTGATATAGGAAGACCAATCAGTCAGCTACTACAATGGTTCTGGGATGAGATGATCAGACAGTGAACCAGGGCACTGATAGGGTCATAACTGAGAGTGGATTCTGTTATGGTTCCAGAACTATTAACAGGGAATTTTGAATAAATGTAAGAAGGATATATGTGCTATAGAGGGGACTTGGTGAGAAAATGAAAACATATCTGGGACCAATCTAAGTGAGAAGATAAAGTTCATAGTGCCCTAGAAGGTGTTTATTAATCAAACTGGTGAGTTCCCTTGTTAGAAATTATAGAAATGAAAGAGCTAAGTCCTAAGGGTATAGTTTCTGGACCTGGTGGCAGTGCAACTTTTAAAAACACAGCCTGAGAATAGAGTATCCCAAGTACATAAATATGTAATTGGTCTATACTTGGAGGAATTCCAAGTATTCTCACCTTGTTGTTGCAGGTATGCAATGTCTTTTGTTTGAAAAGGTAGGGGGAACAGCTGGGTAGCTCAGTAGATTGAAAGTCAAGCCTTAAGATGGGAGGTCCTAGGTTCAAATCTTGCCTCAGACAGTTCCCAGCCATGTGACCCTGGGCAAGTCACTTAACCCCCATTGCCTAGCCCTTACCACTCTTCTGCCTTGGAACCAAAACAGTATTGATTCCAAGTCGGAAGGAAAGGATTAAAAAAAAAGAAAGAAAAGAAAGGTACCATTCACTTAGCCTCTGTTTGAATTAATTTCCTCATCAATAAAGAAGGAATGATAGCACCCACTTCCCAGGTTTACTGTGAACATCAAATGAGATAATAATTGTAAAGATAATAACAGCAACATGCCTGGCACATATTAAGTACTATATTGTGGATTTCAAAACTATTCCATGCTAATCAGACCATTCTTTAGAAGATCTGATTTAGCTATTTCCTGATCAATAACAATAGATAATTGGAATAACAGAATCAGGTCTTCGAAACCCACATTCTCCACCCTACTCAGGGTAACAAGATTAGGAAGGGCTGCATCAAACTCAGGATTTGATTATTTGAGAAAATATCATTCAACAGACATGTGCAAAAAAAGGACAGACCTTTGGGCAGTCCTAAGTCAAACTTGAACCACCATTGGTATATGTGAGATGCATGAAGTGAGGTAGAGGACAGCCTCTGGAGTTCTCGGACTTCCTGTGAGGAGGGCTAGAGTTCAGTTCTATCCTGGAGCTTGAGGTTGGAGGGACCCTGCAGACTGCTTTCCTTCAGATTGGTCACACACACATACTCTCTCTCTCTCTGTCTCTCTGTCTCTCTGTCTCTCTGTCTCTCTCTCTCAGTCTAGCTATCCATCTAACTATCTATCTATCCATCTATTTCTTCATCTCTCTATCTCTATCTATCCATTCATCTATCTTACCATCTCCCTTTTTATCTATTTATCGATATATCTATCAATCATCTATCCATCTATCTATCTATCTCTCCATATCTCTATCAATCTATCCACCTATCTATCCATCCATCTATATCTATCTATCGATCTATATCTCTTTCTCTCTCTCTATCCATCTATTCATCAGTCTCTATCTCTCCATCTCTATCGCTGTCTCTCCGTATCTCTATCTATCCATCCATCTATAATTGGATATCATATTGAGTGATAAGGACTGATTCCTTTCCCTGCCTTGGCTCTTCAAGGTCTTAATGCCCACATTGGCTCAGCCTGAGCCAGAGTGGTTCTGAGTTAAACTCCTTTCCTTCTCTCCCTCTTTCCTTCTCTCCCTCTCTCTCTCTCTCCTTCTAATATTTCCTTCCTCCAGGTATGGACCTGGCATGCTTTGGTTCTTGGGGGTCACAAAGAGTCAGATATGACTGAACAACAGCAACATTATCATTACTACCAGTACTAGAATTACTGCTTCAAGTGTCCAGTCTTCTTTTACCTTTATAGTGCCTATTGACAATATTTTTCCCAGTAGCCATGCTTGCCAGTCAAATACACTTTCCAGATTTCACTAACACATGGCTATTATATTGTCCTTTTACAGTCCCATCTGCTAAAGGCAAATATATTGATTAATGGAATAAGGGAATTCACTCAATCACTACTCTCTCCTTTTCTAAGTAATGTGAAATGAGAAAAAAATCTTTAGTGAGTCTGAGTTAAAAGTAAAAATTCAGTTTACAAAGTCCTTTATTGCTTTGAAAAGAGGGTGGGGAGGAGTGGTCACTAAGCTACTTTAGCTCAAGTTTTCTAACAAATGATTTCTATCTACTCTGTTAAATATTCTCAAAATGATGGAGCACATTTACAAGAACCATCTTGAACTATTTTAGGGATTACAGGGAATTGATTCACTGGAATCAGGAAGATTGACAAATAAAAAATAACAAGAGTTATATATCAATATAGTCATCTGTAGAAACTCCAGCAATCACACTGATATTTTATAAACATGTATACAGCATAGCATCTGCTGGTGTTTATTTTAATTCTTCAGAAAAGGCCTATGCTTAAATCAGAATTTAAGTGACACAATTAGAAAAAAGGAAAAAAGGCAGGAGAATAAACTGAATAAATTCCAAATATGACTTCTAAAGGCAGACAATATAAAAGCTATAATCTTAGTTTAAGCTCCACACTTTTTAAACACAGTAATTATAAGACATCTGCTGTGAACACAGCTTTGCTATTGGATAACCTTAATTGCCCTGTAATATTTCCTGACACTCCCCAAAATATGCCCCATTGCTAATAATTCATTCACTGTTCAGCCCCATTATTAGCTACTAATTCAAACAATCAAGACAAAGACAACGAATGGATGACCTTGAACAATTATCCACTCAGTGAACAGAATTTTTTTTCTGCCTTTCAAAGACTTTTACTGCTTTCCTGATGGCAATAATAACGCTCCAAAATTAGGGAAATGTAGGCAAGAGAGAAGAATGGTGACATAAATGCTGAGGTCCCATTTCTGATATTCACAAGGAAAGAGGTAAAGTTATTTTGGATATACCAGCTCTTGTAATTAAAAGATCAAGAATTTGAAGAAGAAGAAAAAAAAAACAAATTGCACATCAATCATTAGGGTAACCCTGATAAAACATAGTACAATATTAAACCAATATTTTTGATAAATGTAATTGTGAGGAAATTTTAAAACAAACCAACTAATCTGAAAGCCCTTATAAAAAAAATCAACTCATTTCTTCCAGCAATGTAGTGGGAGTTTAACTGACATCTCCTTAGGGGGCTTCCCATAAAGTAGAGGCTGCCAAGTGAATCCTCCCTCCTCTCTGCCTTCTTACCACCTCTTCATTTCCCAGGGACATTGTTTTTCTTTTTCTTTTTTGTTGTCTTTTTTTAAAATACCATAACCTTTGGCTTTCCCAAGCCAAGATACCAAAAGAACCTTTACTAGTAAGTTTTGCATCAGAGGCAAATAATGCATCAGACCTCAAGCCATATGGCAAAAGATAGTTTTCCAAAGCTGGTCAGGAGAATGAGAGTGAAACAGAAAGGAACTTTCTTGGTGTGCAAGCACCATGGGTCTGTCATCCAATAGACTACAATTTTGACTAATTTTTCCTACTAAGTGAATATCAAGTTCTATTGTTTCTTTACTAACTGCAAATTATAGCAATGCCCTTTGAAATGCATACATAAGCCTGTAGAAAAGCCTCCTTGTTCTCCCTTTCAGGCAAAGCTCTGGAACTAACAAATAGTCATATAGTCGAATGAAAAAAAAATCAACATTTTATGTGGGTTTATATTTTTTAAAACAGACATTCAGAAGAAAAGCAACATGAAATTGGGGCAGAAATTTAAGGAAAGGGTCAATTAAAAATTATCTCATTTCTAGAGTGGATTGTAAACATTCTTGTTCTAGTTTGGCATAGTGTAGGGGGAAATGCAGTAGCAGTGAGAAAAGGATCAGTTTGCCAGATTTAAACTCAAGTGAGGAAAATTAGGGTTCAAACCCTGCCTCTAATACACTGATTCTGTGATCCTGGCAAGTAAGTTAACCTTTCAATTTTCTAGGCAACTGTCTGGGTTGCTAATCATTTGCCAGACAGCTTTGGTAGAACTTTCATTACTATGGGTTCTTTATATCAATTAAACCATAGGTCTAGACATTATCAATCTATCTATCTGCCTATCTATTGACCTATCTAATCTATCATAATTTCTCTAGAGGTAAATACTATTCACAAATTATCTGGACAAACATCTAATTAATTATTTCTAGAGATAAATGTTAGATAATTTGTTCCTTAAATATTTCTAGATTGATAGGCTATAGAGATAGGGAGATAGATGATAGCTAGAGATAGCTAGATAATTAGATAGATAGATAGATAGATAGATAGATAGATAGATAGATAGATAGATAGATAGGTAGGTAGGTAGGTAGATACATAGATACATAGATAGATACATAGATACATAGATAGATGGATAGATAGAGCTTTGAACATTTTACAAATTCTGAAAAGCCCAGAAGCAGAGGAAGACTAGATTTATTTATCTAGGATTCAAAATTAAGAAAATACACAAAATGAGAAATAACCAACCTGGAAATATTTTGGATTGCTTGAGATGCTTGAGACTTCACAAAATCAATGATATGATGTTTTTGTAATACAGAATTCAAAGAAACTGTACATTAAAGAGGATTATTTTACATCATGTAGGCCCTTCTCTTTGAAAATTATTTCATTCTCATCAGTAGTCTTATTTTAAGTCCTGTAATGTTTGGCAGCCTACAGAGAAATGAGTGAATTGTTTCTCAGGCCAGACTACTTCCACTGTTGTAGTCAGTTTCTCTCTCTAGTATTCATTTGTTAAAAACTTAACAAAACTTTGTTATTAATTTTTACTGGGGAAAATAAGAGTCAGTATATAGTATGCTAGACAGAAAACCTGAAATTAAAAAAAAAAAACCTAGGTTCAAATTCTGTCCCTATTAGTTCTTACTAGCAGCATGGACTCAGTTTATAAATCTGTAAAATACAGGAAGTAGGTTTGATGGTCTCAGGCTAATTCTAATTTAATATCTATGATGCTATGCAGGCTAGATAATGTGAAGGAAATCCTCTATGTCCATCTGACTTGGACTTTTTGTTTTTTAATTTCCTTTGAAAGAAAACATTAAACATAGAACTGAGATATTCAGAAGTCTTATGTGCTTTAAAACAAATAATAGATAAGACTTGAACTCAGCTCAGTGTTAGCATATACATATAGAGAGCATGGACTATATTTCTTCTCTTCGTTCATAGAAAATATTACCCATTCAGACTTATTAGTCTTGTAAAAATTGGAGGTTAAAACTTTGAGTAGTTACAATGGTTAAACCTCCAATTTTTACAAGACTTTTTTCTTTTTAGATTAGATCAGAGGAAAGAGAGCTTTTCAAAGCCTTTTTTCCCTTTAATAAGTCTGAATTTATTTATTTTTTTTCAGCCTAGTGCTAAACTACTCTAAGGAATCATGGTTCTTTGCTTTCAAAGAATTTCTAGAATAAATAGTAAGAAAAGACCTATATATATATATATATATATATATATACACACATATATATATATGTATATATGTATACATATAAATATAATTCTAGAAACTTTGGACAAGGTACTTAGTCTTTTCTCTAGTTTCTTCATTTTTAAAACAAAATACAATTGTACTGTAGGAATTCTATGGTCACTTTCCCTTTAAACATTCTAATACTTGATAATCAGGGGGTTAAAGCATCAAAGTAAAGAAGTTCTAGTGACTTCTTCTAATCTGGAACTATATCCATGACTGAGGTAATTCTAGCTATTTGGAGGAATCGTAAGTGGATGCTTTTATGGGCCCCCCCAAGGCTTATTGTTTGACCCTCTCTGCTATATATCTTACACCAAAGTAAGGTTCTTGAATCCAAGATATAAACCAATATTCCTTTGCTTTTGTTTGCATATCCAGTACAAATGCAATGCCCGACAAATAACAGTACTTCAAAAGTGTTGATTTATTGATTCTTGGAAACCTCTACCCAGTAGAGAAGAACCATAACTAATGGGTCATTCACCCTATTACTAATTTTTTTTAAAAAAGAAAGGATAAAATCTCATAGGAAATGCTGTTTACAGGCTCTACTACATTGGAGGAATCTAAGCTAACTAGTCACCTGATTTTCTCCCTGGTTTTCCATTATGCTAAAGCAACCTTTCACTTATTTAAAAAGCATCAATAGTAAGATTTTTCTAATTATATAAAGCTTCAGTCTACTATGGTGAATTATTGTATTCTATCATTAGTACTGGAGCCACTTCTACCAAGTCAAACTATATATAATTATTTGAAAAAAATATTCTAAATCATTATTGATTAGAGAAAGAAAAATCAAACCAAATCTGAGATATCATCTCATATCTATCAGACTGGCTAAAATGATAAAAGGGCAAAATGACAAATGTTAGAAGGAATGTGGAAAAATGAGAACATAAATATACTTTTGGTGGAACAGTGAACTGATCCAATCATTTTGGAGAACAATCTGGAATTATGCCCAAAGAATTAAAAAACTGTATACTTTTTGGCCAAGCAACATCACTATTAGATTTATTTCCTAAGATATCAGGGGAAAAGGAAAAGAATCTATATGTTCTAAAATATGTGTAGCATCTCTCTTTGTGGTGGCGAAGAACTAGAAATTGAAAAGATGCCCATCAATTAGGAAATAATTAAAAAGCTGTGGTATAGGATTCTGATGGAAAGCTACTGAGCTGTAAGAAATGATGAGCAGCTTAATTTTGGGAAAAACATGAAAGGACCTACATAAAATTATGAAGAAAAAATGAATAGAACCAATAGAACATTATATACATCAACAGAAATATTATTTGAAGAATGGCTTGTATATATCTACCTCCAAAGAAAGAACAGATGAATAAAAATAGGTAAGAGTTTTATATGCACATATCTTTTTATGTCAAATAAGTTAACTGGATATTTTAATGTAACAAACAAGCAAATGCATTTAATTTTTTAAAAGATAACATTTTGATGCAATAAAGATAAATCAATTGAAATACCTGGTATTATTAAAAGTCTTTTAAAGTTAATTCAATGAATGAACTAGAGGAATTCCATGTGAACTGGAATGACCTTCAGAAATTGATACAGAGTGAAAGGAGCAGAACCAGAACATTGTACACAGAGATGGAAACACTGTGGCACAATCAAATGTAATGGACTTCTCTACTAGCAGCAATGGAATGACCCAGGACAATTCGGAGGGACTTATGAGAAAGAGTACTATCCACATTCAGAGGAAAAATTGTGGGAGTATAAACCCAGAAGAAAACAACTGCTTGATCACATGGGTCGATAAGGATATGATTGGGGATGTAGACTCTAAATGATCATCCTAGTGCAAATATTAATAATATGGAAATATAATCTGATCAAGGACACATGTAAAACACAGTGGAATTGCACATCAGCTACAAGAAGGGGTAAAGGAAGGGGAAGGAAAGACTATGATTCTTGTAACCAAGAAAAAAATGTTCTAAATTAACTAATTAAATAAAATTTCAAAAAAAAATAAAGTTAATTCAATGCAATAAATATCTTTTATTTTCCTGTTAAGTGCAAAGCATTATGGTAGACTGGGGATACAAATGCAAAATTGAAATATTATCTGTCCTTAAGGAATTCATATTTTACTAGGAACATAGAATATGTTTACAACTAAGTAAATATCCAACATATGCAATGTAATAGGAAATAATTTATATGGGGAACAGGTATAAGTAAAAGAAGTAAGAACTTTTGTGGCACATGACCTAGAGAATGAGTTTTAGAGTTAGGAAAAGCTGAGTTAAAGTCCCACCTTTTATATAAGTTGCCCTTTTGCTGTCTCCTCTTATTTGAGAGAGAGAAGCTGAAAGGGTAAAGAAATATATCTGCTTTGTCCTGCAGGAAAAGATGCTAAGATTTACCTGGATAATATAGAATTCTGCTGAGGGAAAAGCTTAAAGAGTCAATCTGAGCTGCTTTGCTGTGAGGTTTAAAATTTGGTTGGAGAGCACAGCATCTTTATATGCAAATAGCTGCCTGGTCTGGTCTGTGGCTCCCAGAGATAGCAAGTCAAAGGAACTTTTCATTTCTCTAGCTTAAAGAAACAGTTATCCAAAGCCATACTGTAATACTTTCCCAATATTCCTTTAAGGTTGTCTGTAGGTGTAAAGAGATTATAAATGCTATCTTGGTTTGAGAATAGAAAAGAATTATCCCAATTTGAGAGCCAGAGAACCAAGGGTCAGTTAACAGAGAAGCATCTCCATGTAGTATCCATATCCCTGAATGCATTAAAGCTTGTAGTCCAGAGTTTTGAGTAATCCTGAAGACAAAGATTTTCTTCCATGATTCCTCCTCTGTTTCCCTGCCATATTTCTATAAGTGTGTGCTCACTCTTCCTCAAAGTTACTGAGTGTATTGATGGGATAATGTAATCCACATTTGTACATAGATTGTGATGCATTTGATTATTCCAGCATATTTTGATATCTGAGTAACTGTGATATTATTATGTCTTGTGTTTTTGTTGTTAAGAAAATATTTAATATTAATACATATATATTAATAATATATAATAATTAATAATAATTAAATAATATCTAAAAGTATCCTGATTGCAAATGACTGATTTATGTAAATGGACTCATAGTGGTGGGTACTCAAGAGCTAATGTGGTTATTACTGAGAGTTTATTTCTCTATAGCAGATTTATTGCCCTCTAGAAACTTGAGAGAATTTGAATGTAACAGTATTATCTTCCATGACAGGTTGAGACCATTTTGGATAGAATAAGCCAACCCAGAGAGAAATCAGATCTCCACATACCCATGTAAGAACTAAACTATGCTATAATGGTATAGTCAGACCACACACCTATTACACAAGCAGGTTATGAACTGAAGATTTTGAGGAACACTTTATTTTGAGAGGCCCTAAAATATGATTTCTTTCAACCAATCCTGTTGCTCAAGAGATGCTGTCGGTTTAAAAGCTGCTTTTTAATGTTACATGTTGCTTTTCACTTGAGAATCAGAGAAAAATCTATCCAGAATATTATTCTGTTTACATTTTTAAAAGATGAACCACAAAGGGGCTTATCTATTCACATTTACATAAAGTCTTCCAGTTCCAAAGTATTCTCAAAAGGTCAATTCTAAATATGCATTTGCCTTCTCAGAATTATGTTTACATGCCAGAAGTTTAATATCATTCACATTATTTTAGGCAGCAATGAAACAAATCATAACAGGATAGATTCTCGATTTCTCTAAGAAGTTACTCTCTTCCTTGTCCTCATTTGCAAGTAACCAGAGATTTGTGGTAGACATCTAAGAATTTTAATATTTAAATGGAATAAATTAACACAGTTGCCTTCATGTTCCAGTTTAACCAGACATCTTAATGTCATGGGCATCAAACCTTGTTTTTCTAAAAGGATAGAATCATAGAATAAACACTGTGATGCAGAACACAGATGTAAACATGGCTTAGTGCACAAAATGTAGTCTCCTAACTTTGTGATGCATTTGAAAATCTGTTTTAGAGTCTTCTCTATTTATAGCTCTCTCTCACTCTTACCTCTCACCCTCCCCAAATGGCTCTCCATCACCATCCCCAAATGTCCATCTGTTTAAGCAGAGCTGCTCTGTTTCAATTACCTCTGGTTGCTAGCAGATTTGAGATTTCCTTTACAGAAACCTTAAACTTTTTCCAGCTAAAGTTCAGGTTCTAGTTTGAACTGCATAATTCTGGTTTTCCCACATCTTCTGTCAGAACTTAGCCAAGCTCCGAATTAGATTCGCATTTTATTTTCTTGTCTGAAAGAAAATCTTCCACAAACTCAGTATGGATGATGATAGTTTCTATCGAGCAATACTGGGTGCTACCAAAAAGGCTCACTCTATATAATACAAGCCTCATAATTCAGTTTCTGAGATCTTGTCAAATGACTGTTACTACTTTTTTTTTTTTAATGAGGCAAGCCTAGTATGGAAAGAAGTTCCCTTGTTTACATAGTGAAGGCCCCATAAGAAAACATGACTTCAGGCAAAATTACTGTTTTGCTTCGGTGATTCCATTATTGCTGAATATTTTACATGTTTGACCAGCCCTCAGCAGCCAAGACAGACTTGTGTGATCAGTTTATGAAATATTTGTTTAAGAAATTAAAACCCTTTCCATTTATTAATTACATTCTTCAAAATGAAGCATTCGAAAATGCTCAAATTTTGTGGCTATATTCAGCATTTGGTGTTTTAGTGATCTCAACTGTGGAATTCAACACATCAGAATTCTCAAGGGTTTGTGACACGGCTTTCTCATGAGACACATTGCTATGGAAGTATGATGGGCATGGGACTTCCCTCCATGTTCTCAATTAGTTCCTTGCAAGTGTTATTTGTGATTCTAGAAACTAAGAATAGTCAGCTGCTGAGACTAAACAAAAGAGAGGAAATGTGGGTATTGGGAGGGGGGGTTGACATGAGGCCCTCATCTAAAGTTTTGGCGAATTTAGATGGATTCTAATGGGCATGATCAGAGAATAACTGATTAAGGTGATGGTCAAAGAAAACACTGACCAATGTCCTGACCCTCAAGGTAGAGAGTATATGATGAAATCCTTCTTCTACAACACCTTGAGACCAAGCACTTAAAATTTCTAGGCAACAACTCTTTATAAAATGACAAAGTTGGAACAGGTAACTTTAAATTATAATAACCTATTATTATATTATTTTATCTTTTATACCTTTATCTATATATTACATAATTATCTATTTTAATTATAATAATTTAATAATAATAAATCTAAAGCTCTAAATCTATAAACTTATGAACAAGTATGTGTTGAGTGACCACTATGTGTCAGACATTGCTAAGCACAAGGAATAAAAGACTCCTACCTTCTAAGAACTGTCTTCTTATCTAGGGGGTAGAATATTTTCACCCATAAGTAGATATAGAGGAAAGTGATTTTTTTTAAGAGGACCAAATAACACCTAAGAGAATGAGGAAAGACTTCTGGAAGGAGATGGACTTTCAGCTGAACCTTGAAAGGAGCTAGGGACTCCAAGCCAGGAAAGTTAATTATTCTAAGCATGGACTACTCCTCTTCAAAGACACAAGTGGCAAATACAAAGTCATATTCAAGGAGGAGAAAGGAAGTCGAGACAGATACTAGGGGGTCTTATTGTCAAACTACCCTACAAAAATTACCTGGAGTCAGATTGTGGCCTTCTTCAAACACCAAGCAGATGAGTTTATATTTTATCCTAAAGGCAATTGGAAGCCAGTGAGACTTCTTGAGCAGGAATGTGACTTGATCAGGTCTGTGATTTTGCTAGGAATATCAATTTGTCAGTTGTTTGGAGGATGAATGGGAAAAGGGACGAATTGGATGCAAGGATACAAATCAGGAAGTCATTACAATGGTAGGAGAGAGGTAAGAAGGACTTGATCAAATGTGATGGTCATGAAGTTGGAAAGGAAGAAGCTGTGAAAGATTTTGAGGAGAGAGAATTTTTAAAAAACTAGGAAACTAAGTAGATGATGGGGGTAGAGAGGGAGAGTGAAGAGGAAAAGATGATTGCTATATATAGAACATGGATAAATGGGAAAATGGTAATGGTCTCAAAAGAAATAAGGAAATCTGAAGTAGGCTTGAGCTAAGCAGGGAACAACATTGCATTTGGTTTTGAATGTTTTTAGTTTTTTATTTCAATTATATAAATATTCGGGTAGAAATGCCAAGAAGTTGGAGATGTAGATCTAGAACTGAAGGGATAGTTAAGTGTTGGATATATTGATTTGGGAAGGCAGCTAAGTGATGTAGTGGATACAGTTCTGGGCTAGAGTCAAAAAGACTTATCTTCCTAAATTCAAATCTAACCTCAGAAACTTAATGAACTGTGTGACTCTAGACAAGTCACTTAACCCTGTTCACCTCAGTTTCTTCAATTGTAAATTGAATTAGAGAAAGAAATGGCAAACCATTCCAGTATCCTTGCCAAGAAAACCCAAAACACAGCCCTAAAAATTAAATACCACTGACACATTTGAGAGTTATTTAATAGCTGAATCCAGGGGAATAGTGCGATTATGAAGAGAGTGTTTAAAAAAAGAACAATGTGGAGGGGGAGGTATAGTGTATATAGGCAAAAATACATGGTTGATGATTTAACAAAGGAACCGTGGAAGAACTGGTCACATTAGAAGGAAGAGAAGGATGACAAAGTTCCTTTTTGAAGACCCAAAAGAAATGATTTGCGTTTTGCCATGCAATCTTCAGTCCACCCTGAAGCTGATTTTTCTATTAACTATCTCCCTCATCTACACTATGAATATAGTGAAAGCAGGGACTGCCCTTTTTTTCCTCTTTGTAACCCCAACACTTAGCACAATTCTTGGCACATATTGATTACTTAATCAGTGCCCATTTATTCATTCATTCATTCTATTGTTGTTCTTTATAAAAATGATAGTTTTGATTTGATTACTGTCTTCATAGCAAGATGTGGAAATCAGGGGAGGTAAATGGCATACTTTTGGTAGCATGCCAGAAAGACAATGGTAAGGAGGCAATAGAGTCATATCTGGAGCTGGTTGTGTAGACTGAATGCTTATCAATGAGGAGAATGAAGTAAAAGTAAGAAGAGCTAGTTGGAGGGGAGAGCAAAACAGTAATAAGGGATGGAATAAAAAACATAAGTAGAGGAGTGTATTGTAAAGGAAAAGGGCCACTTTATTCCCTAAGATTGGATCAAATAATAGTTAACAATGAATTTAAAGAAGAGAATGTTCAGACAGAATAGGGAAGTTATCTACATCTTAGGAGACCACATAAGAAGCAAAATTTCAGGATATTCAAGAGGAAAAACAAACAAAAAATACTTGGTGAACTTATTGGGAAAGAAGGTAAATAATTACCACTAGAAACAGGTAGGATTAAAAAAATGAAGGAGAAATGAGCTAAGATAGATTGGTCATGATTGAAAGATCTTGGATAGGTATTGTAATTTTGATGTAGATGATGAAGAATTGGAGAAACATTTTGAGAGAACTGGGAGCGATTTGAGAAGTGATAAACCAGAAAAATTACTTCACTAATAGTTAAGAGCCATGTCACAGGACAGTGGCCCTGGAGTCAGAGAGACTAATGAGCAGATAATTGTGAAGGTTTATTTAGCTAATAGCAAGATCCAGGAAAAGTGATTTGGTTGTGAAAACAGAGAAGATAGATGGGCATTAGGTTCACTGTAAAGGAAGAAAACACATACTGACAATGAGGGAAAGAAAAGGAATAAGCATTTGTATAGCACCTTTTATTTGTCAGACATTGAGTTAAGCATTTTTGCAAATATCTCATTTGACCCCCACCCTCACACCATAACAATCCTGCAGAGCAAGAGATATTATTATACCTATTTTACAGTTGATAAAAACTGAGGAAATTATTTGCTCTGAGTTGCACTGTCCAAATTTTAGTAGGGATATTACCATTAGTAGAGTAAACTTATTTTGATGCCTACTTTAAAATGTATATTCACATTTAGACATGGGTATGAATCCTGTTTTAGACATTTTTTTAGGTGCATGACTCTGGGTAAATCACTTAACCCTTTGCATTTCAATTTCCTCTTCTGTAAAATGAGGATAATAATGCCACCTGTACTACAGGGTTATGAAGATCAAATAACATAACAAAGTTCTTCAGAGACCTTAACATGCTGTAAAAATACTAGCTATTCTATGAATTCCAATTTTACCAGTTCCATATGCTGTTTCAAATATTCTAAGGTTTTATTCCAAAATTCATCATAAAAAGTTTTCATTTTTAATAGTTCATAAACTATTTGGACACAAAACTAAAAATAAGTATCCTTTTATTGTGATTTGGGGATATCATTTGAACTTTTGTTAAGTGTTAATCTTGATGCTAATACTCAAAGTGACCAAGGGTCATGTGGGAAATAAAAATTTCCACTAGTTTATATTTTCTTGTTTCAATAGAAATTAAAGTGAGCTCATGGATCAGTGTCCCTGGAGGATAACACACAGGAATCTTGTAGGACACATGTAGTACACATTCAAACAAATGACCAAAGGCCTAATGCTTTCTAAAAAAATCAACATGAAGCATATAAAATACTCTATTAATTGTCCTTTCCCTTTGGGAAATAAAGCAGGAAAGTTCATTTACATAGCTGTTTCCTTGTAGTCTTCAAAAAAACCAGGATAACTTAGGATGGGTTAGATCTATTTTCTTTCAAGTTATAGGAATAAAGACTTAGGGAAAGGCCAGTTAACCAGTCTCACCTTTTTAAGTGTATAATATTCTAGGAGCTAGTGACAGGGAATGGGGCAGCCATTGTTTACTATTGAATCTTTCTATAATTAACTCAACAATCACCAAATTAAGAAGTTTTTCATCATCATCATTGTTATTATTACTCTTTTAGAAAAAATGTTTCCACTTAGTTTCCAGTATACAATGGCTAGGTTATAAATGCTGGTCAGCTGAGTGTCTAGCTCCTCTCAAAAACTTGCACGGTCAGTCTTGTTACACTTATATACATTCAGTTGAATAGAACATAAGAATTTAGATCAGGGGATTTAAAGCTAAGAAGGAATTTTTAAGGTCTTGTAGCAAAATGACCAAGCAGAGAGGCCTTGAGGAGATAAGTGAGTTGCTCAAGATTTCACAAATAAATACCGAGGTGCAAGGATCTCTTGGTAAATGTTGGACAATTATCTTGGGTGGTGGCGGTGGTGCAACATATGCAGTACACTCCTTTCAATACAATCTGCATTAATATTTTCTCGTCATTTTCTTCAATGGAAATAACCAACAAAACAATAAATCAATTCCCCATTTGTCTGATTTTTGAAGTATGTGTTCACTCTGAAAATTTAACAATCATCTCTTTTGAATTGGCTCAAAGTGACTTCAGTACCTTGATGATATAAGTAACTAACTCTATCATTGTTGGGTCCTAAAACTTGAAGTTTATGGTTGTTATTGGTTTACAGTATTTTCAAACTTAAAAGTGTCTTACGGTTCATTCTGATCTCAGCATTTTAGATGGGGAAGCAAAGGCCAGGGAGATGGCTTGCCCAAGATCACACACATAGTGTCCTATCCAAGACTTAGAACACAGATTTTTCTGGTGTTGAATCCAAAAATACTAGTACTATATCACACTACCTTCATAAGAAAGCTACTTTATACTGCCTTAGAAGTGTAAAACACACAGTCAGAGGCCACGTGAGACCCACAAAACATTCCAGACCTAGAACCCAATTAAATTTTTATTTTACAAAATAAATAAAAATAAAATAAAACATTTTCAAACTAAATTAATATACAGCCCATGGGAATTATTGCCTGTGGAGTAGTGGCTCTGTTTCTATTTGAGCTGGACATCACTGATGTCAAGGACATCACAAGAAACACAGTTACTTTTCTTATAAAATTAGAAATTCAAAATTCAAATTGAATTTCAATGCAAAATAAAGTAGAATTCAAAAGTACTATAGTTTATTTTTAAACTATTTTGAAAGGAATATCTGGTAGATGGCAAAAGTAGGCATCTATGAGGTGCAAGCTACCAAAAAGGAAGACAATGATTGATATGTACATCATCTATTTATTTACCAATGATCTCTTTCTCACACAATTGATTCTTTTCTGAAGGCAAAAAAAAGACTAAGGGTCAGGATTTTCAAGGGACCTAGTTTTTTGCTACAGTTAAAAGATACAGCTGCAAGACATATGTACCCATTCTGCACCTGTGTGAAGTGTCAGCTCTCCCTGCCTTCAACACTGAGCCCTTGATGTTCTTTTCTCATAACCTTTTGATTATTTTTCTGCCACTTACAATCTAGTTATTAATACAGAAATTCCATTTTTTATATTTCACATTTAAGTTCTAAACAAGATTATTTTAAAATGAGAATGAAATGTTCAAAATTAAATTGCCCACTATAATTTTTCTTCCTTAAAAATAAATTGAAATAAAAATGTCAAGGCTCTAGTAATTATGGGACTAGATGTCCTTTTGTGTATGGGTACACAGAATTTTTAAATTGCTAGACTTGATACATGGGTCAGGTATGATAATTATATATATATATATATATATATATATTTAGTAATATATTGAAACACATTCTGGTTTATAACTAACTTATAAGAAGCGCTTCTTTCTTAGTTTCATCATAAATATACCTGACTGTAAGTTGAGAGACAGATACTTTTACAATAGGAATACATGTAAAATGTAAAGTAAATAGTTATTCTGTTTTAAAACTTTCTATTGACTTTTTAATTATTCTTTAGCTTCTCAGAAGTCATATCTTCACCTACCTGTCCTCTTCCCAGGCTGTCTTTCCCCTACTAATTATTTTATTCACTCAGGGGAAGAGGAAATTGATTTTAAAATTAATGACTGCAGAAGCCCCTTACTAATAAACAAGAAAATATTAGCATATCAATGAAACATCCTATTCTGTGCTGCAGATGTGGGTCATTTGCCTGGTTAAATAGGCCTTGTCTAAGGCTGAAAATTAAAGGTAGAGTCTAAATTCTAGGTACCAAAAGTCTCTTTCTCATATAATGCTCTGAATTCTTGTGGTCATCTTTTGTTGGGCTATAAAGTTCCCTAATTGCATGCACATTATTTTCTATTGATTGGTTGTGCTCAGTGTCACTTGAAAAGAGTGTTAATCCCCTAGTAATTAACATCTCCTCGAGGTCACCAGAGGTCAGAGGGTTTGTCCTGAGGGTTGGGGTCTGGAGAAGTTGCTTCTTTGGGACTTCTTGTTCTCATCACTTTTGCTGTTATCATTTTCTCCCTTAGGCTGTGTGTCTCCCTGCCCCTCTGTCTGTCTCTCTGTCTCTGACTTGTATCTGTCTGTCTCTGTGTCTCACTGCCTCTGGCTCTTTCTGTCTGTCTCTTCTCTGTTTCTCTCCCTCTTCCTTGTTTCTATCTCTTTCTCTCTCCTGAACCCCACTTTTATCACTTTTTCCTCATTTGCTTGCTTTGACACTTGCAAGAGATACATTTTGAACTTCCAGAACACTCTGCGTCTCTGCATTCTGTGGGTTGGCTCATTTGGTAGTACTTCTGCTCTTGATGACTTCAGCTTGCTTAGATTCTCTGCCAAAGTGGGGAGTTCAGTCCTCCCCACCTCCATATTTTATTAAATTCATGGCCATGCAGACAAAAGATCTTAGCTTACTAAAATATAGTCTTATATAGGACCATAACAAACAGATTATGCCTGTAGAACAGTAAAAGGTGCTTACAACAAAATTATTGATTAATGAAGGAAACATTTTGGATTGAAGAAGAAAATAACATTTCCCCATCTTGAGGATCTCTTATGCTTCAAGATATGCATATTGAGTATTTCCTCATTGCCTTTTATTAGTTCATTTCAAAACCCACTTAGCCCCATGGGCCCCAAACTCTTTTCATTTCTGCTTTCTGTATTTCCCGTGTGACATGTGATTATAATGTATGCAAATCTTTTAGGAGGAAAAAAAAGGAAAGAAATTAGTCCACATACTATGCAAGAAAAGGCAGAAACATTCTGTTGCACTTTAGGTGCAATAATGGAGGGAGCTTAACAAAAAGATTTCTTAAATGCCATTAATTTTTAAGCAAAATATTTAGAAAATAAACATGAGAAAATTTGATTCTCCCAGTTCAGTTGAGATTCCTATGCACAGAAGACTTTGCCATTAATGAGATCCCTTGAATCTATCAATGTTTGTCTCTTGGATTGGCTCTGGGCTGTTTTCTCTGCCTAAAGTACCAATTTGAACTTCTCTTGCTTCCATTTGATACAATCTTATGATGAACGTATAGAGCTAATGAGTAAAGATATGTCCTCCCTTACAACCATGAAGTTTATACATTGATTTGAAAAGTTTTCGTTGCTTTTCAGGTATCTGGATGACTTTTTTTTTCCACAGAGAGTGGTTTCAAAACTTCACTGGGACTGAACTAAACTATTCCCACTTTTCATCTTTACCCTGAGCTTTCTTCTCAGTTGTCATGCATTGACCTTTCCACCCATTAAATGTGGGAACCTAGATCCTAACCGGTTAGACTGTCATCCATGAGAAACATTCCAGAAAAGGTCAATTTAATTAAATGATATTGACAAATTATAAAACATGAGAAGTTCCAATATGATGGATTTTAACACCAAAACAGTGTTAGAGTATCTTTGTTTCCCCTCCAAAAGCTGCTAGAAGAACTATAGATAAAACCCAATACAATTCAGTCAAGGAGTCACTCATCCCTCCCATTCCCCTACCCTCT
The DNA here is from genome assembly GCF_027887165.1 of Monodelphis domestica. Classification (NCBI taxonomy): domain Eukaryota; kingdom Metazoa; phylum Chordata; class Mammalia; order Didelphimorphia; family Didelphidae; genus Monodelphis; species Monodelphis domestica. The sequence continues at coordinate 100,458,796 of NC_077228.1, read as the reverse complement.
AAAAATTATTTTGTCTGAATTTCATGAAAGTACAGCTGAACATGTTTAAATCTTTACTGGTTTCAGCCTTTTCTGTATCGAGCCTTTTTAAGGAAACTCACTAGGTTCATTCCTTAGTTTACTTGGCTCTACCTCTAGCATGGTTCTTTAAAGGTCTCTTCTTAGCTTTGAAAATACATTCCACATTTGATTCTTAGAGAAGGAAAGACTAAACTGAAATGTGTGAAAGCCACAAGTTCCCATTCCCTAAGTGCTTTTAGAAGACTAGGGGTAACCCATAAGGGATGTGAGCTGAGGAAATTCTTTATTTATCACGATGGTTGAAAAGAATAAACTTAGTTTTCATTGTTGTTCAATTGCTATGTCATAAATCACTATTATATCAAATATTTTAACCTCCAAAAAGAGATGTCTTTGTCCCTTCAATAAGGTAGCTTGTTTCTTTTAACATAATAGCTCTGACACTTTTATTATGACTTTAGTTAAGCATTTTTTCTCTTTTCCTAATGAAGTGCCTTTAGAAATGAATTCTTTAAATTTGTGTATAATGGATGAGGGCATTTAAGCATAATAGCTTAAACTGTTAATCATGGCTGTGAGTTATTTATTTTCCCCCAAAATGATCTGCTCATAAATCTTGAAATTAGTAATTGCTCAGTAAAGTGGAGCTCTTGCTTCCATTGTAAACCCCTAGGAAATGGACACATACTATTGATCCCAATTGGGAAGAAAAGGAGCAGAGTCTTAAGGGACTTCTCAACTATCATTCACTTTGTGTTATGTCCCATACATTTGTTCCCGACCCATAAAGCCGTCTAAAAAAATGCACTCTCCCAAACCCCTTTATTCCCAGCATGAAATCTGACCCTAGGCTCCTACTGGCACTGAATCTGATCACCTTTCAGAAGGCGCAATGGGAACAGGGTATATTCAAGGAGTGTGAAGGAGGCAGAAGGACAGAGTATTAGGCGACGAATGTGTAGGCCACCCAGAAATATACAAGTGAGAATCCAGAATTTTCCCATGATATCACACCAATACATCCAATGGGGGCAGGGTACCACTGCTTTAATATACAGTGATTTGTATATATAATATTAAAGTACATATTATATATATTCCAGTGTATCCACAAATGTATGTGTATAGATATGTGTATCTATTATATATGAATCTCTTGCAGATATCTGTATGTGGAAACATGCATACTACAGAGAGAAAGGAGAAAAAGAAAGAGAGAAATTGCACTTCAGAGTTAATCACCCTAAAAGATTTCCTGTGATTAAAAATATCTACTCTAGTATTAGACAAGTTTTTTTTTTTGAAGAGCAAATCTTGCTCCTATTATCCTTTCTTGTTCTAGAATATGGTATCTGAAAATGATGTTGAGGTTAGAAAAGAATAAAAGGTACTGTACCTGTTGGGACAACTATAAACCTTTCCTTTGGACATAAAGTATGGAGGAAAACAAATATCTTTGTATGAATTTGGGAGGATGTAGTTCAAGTGAAACTTCTATATGATGTCATAGATTAATTTCAGAAGTAGGATTTATTGTTTATGAATAACTACATTGATGTGTATTCCTCATTTATTCACAAAAATTAGTACTGAGTAAAAATACCTATCAAATATCACATAGTAAAAAATTATAATCATATATGACACAAAGCATAAGATATATTTTTCTGATGTCATTTTTATGAGCACAATTCCACTTGTCTTCAGAGCTTTTTTTGTCCAAAAAATTGATAGTAGCCAAAGAATAAAAAAGAAAAGAAACATTTTTACTCAATGAAACCGCTGATTCCATTCAGATTATTTTTATATTTGACATATTTCTGAATAACAAAATTATTTGCTTTTAAACTCAACATTTAATAAACTTTGTGGAAAAGTGAGAATAGAAGGTAATTATGTTTTTTAAATTAATTTTCCTCTCCACTCAAAAATCATATTTCCTTCTTGAGATCTTAAGTATTACTTTGTTGGTCCCTTTCTTATATATTTAATATCTTGTTTTACATTATCAGCATATAAATAATATCTCCTCTACTAGATTTGTAAACTTTATGGAGGTATATTTATTCAACTTTTCCTTTCCCCTTTCTCCAGTGCCTAGCATAAAGCATTGTATAGACAAAGGTATTAAAACATGCTGGCCAGAGTCTTCATGTAACTCACAAAACTCACAGGTGCAGTCTGAAACAGATTAAAATGTAATTGGGAAATATTTAACAAAATAAAAAAATGACAATAAAATATAGATAGCATTTCAATTTAAAATGGTCAATATGAAGCCCACAGGGAACTTCATGTAGGGTTTAGTGGTCCCTACGTATATTTGAGTTTGACACCACTGGTGTAGAGCACATTCTTAATAAGAGTTGGATTATACCTATTTTGTTTTAGGATAAAGTAAAAGGTAAAAAGATGATGGGAATGTTGCTGTCTAATAAGCCATATGTTAGTGAAATCCTTTTAGCTGACAATGTATCTAGGAATAGAGTCAACTTTTAAGATATAATGTTATATTATATTTGCATTCCAGAGACATGGAATTTGTATAAAATTAATCATAAGCATATAACTGCTGCTATTTAAGTATGTAAGGCAAGAATGCTCTGATTCAGGGTTGATGTTTTATTTTTTTTTTCATTTCTTCCAATGCTTCTTTGTGGATTAGAGCTAAGGTTCAGTTCTCAAAAGCTGTGGCAATAGAGCACAAACCTTAAAGGTTTTCTCAGAACTGGCAAATCATTAAATATTATTCCAGCAACTGATGGCAAATGCAGAGTTTGCATTCCACTACAACCTCTAGATCTTTTTTTTTCCCTAACACAAACTACCATAAAGCCATACCTCCAGTATTCAAGGGGAAGCTAGATAGTGTAGTGGATAGAGTGCTGGACTTGGACTTAGGAAACCTTTCCTCTCAGTATCTTATTAAGAATATGTTCAAAGGTAATCACTTAATCTCTTTTAGCCACAATACTTCTGATGTACAAAAAAAGAAAATGATGTCATCTATCTTACAGGGATGTTTTGAGGAACAATAAATAACAGATATAAAGAGATTTGTAAACCGTAAAGAGGTATATAAAAGTTAGTGATTATGATAACTTGATTTTAAAAAAAACAATTTGCAAAAAGTTTAATTTTTTTCAAAATCATTGAAAAACCTACAGGAAGTTATGAAACAGAACCAAGTTATGAGCAATTACAAGAGGAACCAAGAGAACATTTTATATAGCAACAGTAATATTATTTAAAGATTGACTTGCGTATGTCCACCTGCAGAGAAAGAACTAAAATATAAGCAAGATATAATTTTAGATAGCTTATCTATTTGTCAAATCATCCTCTCTAATGGGGAGGGGAAGGGAAAGGAAAGAAGGAGGAAGTTAACTGGGCATTTTAATATAACAAATAAATTGAAATTGGAAAAAATAAATGTGAAACTTTATATTCATCTCTTATCATGGAGGGAGTCACTGTACTAGGATTTTTCATGCTTACAGAATCAGAAAATCTTCACATCTTCTTAATGAATCATTCTTTTCATTTGCAACCTCTGTCTAAGAACCTGATGCATAGTAGTTGCTTAATAAATTCCTATTGACAGATTGAAACAAATATGAATTAAAACTGTCCTTTGATCTTAAAATTTTCCTTAAAGGGAGGCAGAGGGTACTAATAATCATTATAGTTTTGTACAAACTGCCACTATTGTTTCAATTATTCATCTTCTGAATAAGATTTTTTGCCCAAATACTAGTGAGTTTATTAAACTAGCACAGGAAATGAACCAGATGAATATTGACATTATTGCTGTAAATAAAAATGTATGTCATAATGAAGTTTCTGTTGAGTAGAAGAATAAATCATTGGAGTTGGAAGAATTGTTTTAACTAGGCATCTAAGATATAAAAAAAAACCTATTTTGAGCAACATAGTCATTGCCACTTGTGTGTTAAATGCAAGCAAGAGAATAACCATTAATACAGTTTTGGTTTCTGTGATATCTATTATGTAGGATAAAGAAGAAGGAAAATTCTTTTAAGACACAATTTTGTGGCAGTTAGGTAGTTCAATGGATGGAGAGTCAGACATAGAAATGGGAAATCCTGGATTTGAATCTGACCTCAGACACAGCCTAGCCATGTAACCCTGGGCAAGTTACTTAAACTCAATTGCCTATCTCTTACTTAGTATTGATTATAAGGGAGAAAGAAAGGGTTTTAATTAATAAAAACAATTCAAACATATATGTGTGTATACACACACACACATATAATGTTCAGTGACTTTGTTGTAAAGGTATCCATACGGGAAAATGGTAATAAATGTATTTATGATTTAAAATTAAGGATACCAAAAAGTTAATAGATTATTTGGAATCCTTGACTTATATATAATGAATACTTTATTGAAGAAAACATTATAAATACATGGAATGTGGTACCACCAAAATATAACAAAAATGAAATTGACTATATTTTAATGGACAAAAAATGACTGGTTCAAAATCAGTTACATGTAATCAATAATCTCAACAGTAAATATAAAAATTAACACCAAATTAGCAGAAAAGATAAAGAGGAAAATTTTGCATAGTATTAAATTACATATGGGAAATAAGAAATGGATAAGAGGAAAAACATCATTTCTGATTCTCACCATGTTTTAAGAGAAATTAAACTGTTATATTTTTATAAATTGCCTTAATATGGAGAAACCAAGAGAGTAAAGTAAACAGCATAAAACAATCACTTATCAAATAAAGCATGACATCTGGGGAGATTTATAATTTGGAATATAAACCTATTTGCAAAATATTAATAAGAAGGGAACTAAAATATTAGAAATTATATTTTTTCATAAAACAGTAAAAAGGGTAGGGAGAAATGAGGATATGGAAAGTTTGAAGTGAAAATCAATTAAGTCAATTTTGAGATTTCTAACAGATGATAGTAGAATAGCAAATAGACAAAAGATATAAGATATGCCAGCATTTTTATAACAATCTGTTCTCACCATAATTGGGAAAGTTTTTTTTTACTCAGATTCTGATACTTCTATACTTAATAAATAATTAGAAATTAGAAACAGCACTCAAAAAATAATGTAGAGTTGTACAGTTGGATGTGACCAAATATATCCAGAGGAAACTTGCATATAAGGTGAAAGTTTTTTTAATCATATTTCAATTTAATACAATCTAGTGAACATTCAGCCATTTAAGGATACAAAATATTGGGGTGGACCCTCATGAGGTGAAGAATTTCCCTGTATTGGTAATGTTCCAGCATGTAACTAGATCATTTTTCTTTAGGAATGTTGTAATAAGAATTCATGAAATGTTTAGGAGACTCAGCTAGATGTTTGCTAAGATTTATTATAATATAATATTCCAAAATTATGAGTAGTCCTGTTACATACTACCTATGCAATTTGAGGTATCTTGTATGTAAAATATTCTGCATGTTCTTTGCCACATCAGTGTAACCTAGGGTCTGTGTCTGCCATTTGTAAAGCATTCTCCTTATTGCTAGGAAAACTCCTTCTCTTCAGAAGGTGAAAATTTTGAAGGCATTTGAGACCTGCTTCTCAAGATATCACAAAAAAATGGAAAATTAGAAAAGGAAGAAGACCAAGAAGAATATAGATAACCAAGTCAACAAGCTTTTATTAGATATCTTCTATTCACTGGACACTATGCTAAGTTCTGAAACACAAAGAAAAGCTAAACAAATCAATTCCTGCTCTCAAGGGGCTCATAGCTGAATGGGGGGGGTGGCAATATGGACATTATGAACAAAAAAAAAGTCAACAAGATAAATTAAAGATAATCAACAGAAGAAGGCACCATCATTAAGAGAGATTTAAGAAAGGCTTTTTTGTTGAAAGGGTCAAGTAAATACTGGGAAAATCCAGGAAATTTAGTAGTAAAGATCTATCAGTGGAGAATTCCATCCATATGGAATGCCTATGAGAGTAGAGAGAAGGAATATCTACTGTAAGGAACATCAGGGAGGCCAGAGTCACCACAATGCAGAATACAAGAAAAGGAGTAAAGTAAGTATAGGGAGAAAATAGATGTAAAAAGGGTCAAGATTACAGAGGCTTTAAAGGTCAAAATACAGGATTTTATATTTGATCCTAGAGGTAATAGGGAACTATTGGATGTTTGGAAGGTCATGGTTAGACCTGTACTTTGGAATCACTTTAATAGATGAGTAAAATGACTAGAATGAATGAATGTGAATAGAAAGGGAATGACTATAAAGAGGAGAGTTTTGAGGCAGAGAGATCAACTGGAAGTTTTTTACAATAATGTAGAAAAAACTACAACTGAACAATGAGAGATAGAACTTGGCAACTGATTGGCTATATGAAAGAGATGATATGCAGGTTGTGAGCCTGAGTGATTGGAATGATGGCAATTCTCAAGAAAGTTGGAAAGAGGGGAAGGTTGAATAGGCCAGGAACAATGAATTTATTTGAGAAATCTTGAGTTGCAAATAGCATGTCATGGAACATTTAATTCAAGTAAACTAATAAGCACTTGAAAGACTGGAGGTTAAAAGAGAAGTTAGAAAAGAAAATGAAGGGAGAGAGAGAGGAAGGGAAAGGAAGAAAAGGAAAGTGAAGGCAAGGGAAAGAAAGGGAGGGAAGGGAAAAGAAGGGAAGGAGCATTTATTAAATACCTCATGTGTGATACTACAGCTGTGAATCCTGGAATATCACAATCTCAATTGCTTGTGAGGAAAAATCATTGGGGAAATATATGTACAAAATCAAGGATGACTTACCACAAGAACTGATTTTTTTCCCAAAGACTTCAAGAAGGTATAAACTTTAACACAAGATAGGTCAGTTATGTGGCTAACATGAGGGATAATAGACAGCCATAGTATTGTAGTAGCAGCCACAAATTATTAAAAGACAGAGCAAAGTGTGAAGTTCATTGATAAAATCTTCTGTGCAGGATTTATGAAGGGACAATGGGTTACAAGCTGCACCAGTGGAGAGGATATCCTCACTAATGAAATCATAAATCCATTAAAATATTGAAGAGGTTTAGTTGGTGATATATTAATTTTAAAAGCCATAACAGTGGCTACAAATAAGGCTTAAATTATAAATAATAATGCTAATAATAATAATAGCTAGCATTTATAGAGCTCTTCAAGATTTGTAAAGTTCTTTAATATATTATCTTATTTAATTCTCACAACTCTGTGAAATATCCCCATTTTTAGATTAATTAAAGCTGAGAGGTTAACTGATTTGCCCAGGATCACAGAGCTAATTAGAATCTAAGAAAGGATTTGAATTCAAATCTTCCCAACTTCAATTCAGGTTCTCCTCTATTCCACCTCTATAGGCTCAATCCAGAGTAGTTTTATAGACAGTTTTCATACTAAAGTATGTTCATCCTTACCTGTTTAATTTTACCTGATAGGGATTTGCTTTTGTCACATAATATGGAAGTTAAATAATCTCTCTGAATAGTAAATGTTTCAAAACCAGTCTATTATGGCTTTCTTATATAGAGCTATTTTATTTCTATCTCAGTGTGAACAAAACTGAGGTCCAAACGGCCCATTCACTGCTCTCTAGACATTTTATAAGTCACAATGAAATCTCAGAGTTATCTGCTGCTACATTCCTTGTGGCCAATACTCTCTCAACCCTAATAACCACAAAAAAGGAAGACACCAAATCTAGATGAAGTAAAGCTGAAACAAAAAAACAGAAATATTCCCACTTAATATCATACCTTCTAAAAAGAGCAGCACAGGACTAAATTGCCTATAGATCCCACTCACTTGAACCATCTCCATGCCACTGTGTGCCAGGCAGACTCAACACAAAAAAGTTGATAGGCTTGCCTTTCAAGCTTTAGTTGAGGTAGCCTCAACACCATGCCCTCAGATCAGTGCCCCTGTCTGAAGATCGCCACTATACACTACTATTTAATATGCAAGAGTTAGAAATACTCATTCAGTAAAGTCACATGACCGAAAATGAAAATAATTCTGAGAGAAAGAAAGATATAGGAAATGGTTTCCTGACTGAGAGAAGAGGGATAGAAACCTCCCTGGAAGAGGTAGGCAGAAGAGGGAATTGATCCAATTGTATTAGAAAACAAATTTTTAAGTTACTCCCAAAGTGACTAAATTGTATCTAGCTTTTGATTCAGCAAAATCATATTGCCAGGAACATTCACCAAAGAGGTCTTGAAGAAACAGGAAAATAATTAAGATAGTCAAACAATATTTTTAGCATTATTTTTGTTTTAGCAAAGAACTGCCAATAAAATCAATTGGGGAATAGCTGAACAAATTTTGGTATTTGAATAATATTATGACAACAAATATTAAGGATTCAGAGAGATCCAGAAACATTTGTGAACTGATTCAGAGTGAATTGAAAATAATCATGAATACAAATTTAAAATATTACCACAATAATGTAGAAAAAAAGAATATAAAAAATTTCAGAAATTTGATTTGTGTTCAATAATTACTTTTAAAATCTCCTAATAATAATAATCACAGTCACAACTAGAATTTATCTAAAACTTTAAGACTTGCAAAGTACTTTATAAATATTGTCTCATTTTACATTCAAACTAACCCTAGGAGGTGGATGCTATTATTTTCTCCATATTAGAGATGAGGAAAGTGAGTCAGACAATGATAAAATGTATACAACTAGTGTTTGCATTCAAATTTTTACACAATTTTTAGTCCCAAAGACAGTGATCCATTGGGCCACCTACCTTCCTAATGAGTATGAGCCATACCTCCTTCCTTTAGACAAGTGATAGACAAGCTACAAGGAATTATATATGTGTGTATATGTATACATACATCATATGCTATACATGTACATATATAGGCACAGATGTCCAAAATATTGATTTATTTTGTTTGACTAGTGATTTATTATAAGGATAAGACACCCATTTGGGAGGGTGCTATTACTTAATGATAAAGATGCAAACGAAATAAACACACATCAATAAAACCTTCAAAATATGTAGAAGGATAAAAGCATTCCTAAGACTAATCCAAAGCAATCATAGGACAATTTTTTTTCCCTGAAGGACTATGCTCAGTTTTTCAGGGTGAATGATTCTTGGCTGAAGTCCTACCTCCTTTGCCCTTTGAAAAATTATATCCCAGGCCCTCTAATACTTTAATGTAGAATTTACTAAGTCTTGTGTTATCCTTATTTTTGTTCCATGACATTTGAATTTCTTCTTTTTGGCTGCTTGCAATATTTTCTCCTTGACCTTGGAAGTTTTGGAATTTAGCTATCATATTCCTAGGAGTTGTGCTTTAGGGACATCTTTCAGGATACTGGTGGATTCTTTCAATTTCTATTTTGTACTCTAATTTTAAAATATCAGGGCAGTTTTCCTTGGTGATTTCTTGAAAGATGATGTCTAAGCTCTATATTTTCCTCATGGTTTTCAGTTCTTAATTTCTTAAATTATCTCTCCTAGATTTATTTTCTAGGGCCATTGTTTTTCTCATGAGATATTTCACATTGTCCTCTATTTTTTTTCATTCTTTTGGCTTTGTTTTATTATTTCTTGATGTTTTATGGTGTCATTAGTTTACACTCCAATTCTAATTCTAATTTTTAAAAAATGATTTTCTTGAGTGCAAATTTCTACTTCATTTTCCATTTTATCAAATCTATTTTGTAAAGAGTTCTCTTCAGTGAAATTTTGTACCTCTTTTCCCAAAGGGCCAAGTTTTTCTCTTCAGTGCATATTTGTATATCTTTTCCCTTTGGCCAATTATGCTTTCTAAGAAATTCTCTTTGAATTTTTGTGCCTCTTTTACTAATAGGCCTATTCTGTTTTTTAAGATATTAATTTCATCAGTATTTTTGTTGCCTCCTTGCTGTTCACTCTTTTTATTCATGATTTTCTTGAATCACTCTCATTTCTTTTCCTAATTTTCTTCTCCCTTTTTTATTTGATTTTTAAAATCTTTTAAAACTCCTCATTAATTCTTTTTGGGTTAGAGAGGTATTAATATTTTTCTTTGAGACTTAATATCTGTGGCTGAGAATTCTGGAAGACTTGGTTGTTGCTTCCATTGCACCCAAAATTGTTACCTTGGCAGGGTCTGCCCTTGCATGGGGCTCTTCACCTCCAATATGGTGCACTTAGATCCCTCATGCCAGTCTTCAAAGTTGTGTTGGTTTAAAAAATTACTATACTTTGGTTTTTCTGGTTTATGCTGCTTCAGAATTCATTTCAAAGTATTATATTATTGGAGAGAGTTATTTGGTAGAAATAAGATAGTCCCTGTACCTTTTCTGCAATCTTGGCTTCACCCCCTGAAATGTTTATATTTTTAATGATTAAGTTTACAAAAATAAAGAAAAAGAATAGGAAACCTAATCATATTAAGTACAGGCATAGTTAAATGTCCACAGATTAGAGATATTGGTAGGTATATCCTTCCTCTTAACTCAAGAAGGAAAGAGAGAAGGGTGGCAAGAGACAAGGAGTCCAGGAATATAACAAAAAGACTAAATAACAAAATGTCTGAGTTTATGAATAGTTCTTTAGCAAAAATTAAAAAAAAAAGGAAAACAAGTATAGAAGAAAAATTAAAAGGAATTCTAACAAAGTCAATACTAAGGAATCAGCAGTATATGTAATGTAAAAAAATGATTTAATAAATCTCTACTACAAAGAGAGCATGAATTCTTTGGCTTTCTTCAAGATCATGAAACAACAGCAAGGAAATCCAGAGTGGTTCAAAAATGGAAGGGAAAAATCTATTAAAAATACAATAGAGCAAAAATTAGGCTAGAAATCAGAACTCTCAATAGAAGAAATAAATTATTCAAACCAAAGATCATATATTCAGAGTTGAGAGGGATTACTGAGGACATCTGGTCCAGTACTCACTCTCATTTGAAGAGAAATAAATTGAGTCTCAGAGAGATTAAGTATCTTCTCCAAAGTCATTGTCATTATTGTTGAATCAGTTCAGTTGTATCTCATTCTTCATGATCTCATTTGGGGTTTTCTTGGCAAAAATACTGAAATGATTTACCATTTACTTTTCCTGTTCATTTTACAGATGAGGAACTGAGAAAAACAAAGTTAAGTGACTCAGCTAGGGTCACATAGCTAGTAAGATTCAAAATTAGAAAGATAAGTTTTCTTGACTACAGGCCCAGAACTCTATTCACTGTACCAACTAGATGTGTTCAAGGTCACACAAATAATCACTAGAAGAATCAGGACTTGAATTTAGGACTATAGGGACAGCACATTTTCCACTATATCCTTCTTTCTAAAGAATTAGAGGCTCTGAAAAAAAATAATCCTAAATGCCTTTATATGAGATTAATATACTCCTAATACTAAACCAGGCATGGAGAAAGCATACAAAAAGATATAAAAACAAATTTCCATGAAAACTGAAGCAAGTAATAATGTATCTAGGATATATTAATTTTTATAAAGGCGATAATAACATATGCTTTATTTTTCACACTAGAACTGAAATATGAAAGTGAATGAGATTAATATGGTGGTAGTAGTCTCTCAGTAACCGAGGATGATGATTGTCTGTGTGTTTTTGTGCACAAAGACACTTGTGCATAAAGATTTAAGTGGAAAAGTCGATGCACAGAGACAGTCCCACTCTCTCGGCGTTGGAAGCCTGGGTCCAGTGGCATGAAAAGTCGGTACACCTGGAGACTTCCTCAGCTGCATTGGATGGCCGTGTTGTCTTTTGTGCTCCAACACGCCCTGAGCACTCCACAGTGCTTTTCTGCGTCGCCATCTCAGCCGTTGAACCTCCTTATTGGTTTCTTCCGCCTGTTCGGCCGAAGCAGTCTTCACATGCTGGGTGAGCAAAGCCCTGGTTCACCAGGGGTCCACGACTACCCGATGGCTACCCTCACAAGGTTTAGTCGGCTTATCGAAGCCGTTGCCCGTGGTGTGGCCGCTGCCGCATGCCAGCAGCTACTGGGAGCCACAAGTGAGAGCTGGGTGTCAGGTGAGGGTCAGAGGCTGGAGAGCTGCCCTAGGAGGGCACGACAAGCCCTCCATACCAAAGATATTACTCCTCCCTGAGCACCCCATACACCCCACTATGATTAATATGATAATAGTAATAAAAGCATTTTAAACATTATAAACAGTATGCAAATGCAAGTAATAAATATAAACTATTAATTATCTCATTGCATGAGTTAATATATTACATGAGTGTTCTGAGTAGTCTTTAAGTCTTTCACTTATTTCATTTATTAATCTTGAAACATATATATCAGGGGTCCCCAAACTTTTTATAGAGGGGGCCAGTTCACTGCCCCTCAGACCATTGGAGGGCCAGACTATAAAAAAAAAATATGAACAAATCTGTATACCACTGTCTGGGATAGCAGAGGCTGCAACGCTGGCTGTGATGGGCCTGTCACACCTTGCACAGGCCCATCACTGCCACCACTATACCGGGCAGCAGTATACACAGTACGGAATCCCCTCTCCCAGATCACCTCTCACCATGCTGACATCTTCCATTGTGCAGCCACATAATCCTTTGTGCAGTGCCTCATTCTCACTCAGTTACTCTCAGAACAAGAAGCCAAACAAAGGATTATGTCACCGGAAGTAGTACTGTATGTGACCGATGCACTTTGTGGTGTTGCCACATACAGTGCTGCTCTCACTGACCACTAATGAAAGAGGTGCCCCTTCCGGAAGTGCAGTGAGGGCCAGTTAAGTGGCTTTGGGGGCCCGCATGTGGTCTGTGGTCTGTAGTTTGGGGACCCCTGATATATATGTATATATAATTTCCTCTGTGTTCAATAGAATGCTGACTTTCCATTCCATCAACCCAACAAACATTTATGTGCCAGCATTTGTGATAAAATCTGGGGATAAAAAAGAGGCAAAAGATAGATGCTGCCTTTAAGAAGCTTACAATCTAATGAAAGAGACAGCATGCAAACAAATGTATACAAAGTAAATCATATTTAGGATAAAAGGGAAATAATAAAGAGTGAAGGATCTATAATTAAGAAAGACTGAAACAAGCTTCCCAGAACAGAAGAATTTTAATTGAGACTGAAAAGAAACCAGGAAAATCAGTAAACAAAGTTGAAGAAGGAGAACATTTAAAATATGGGGGACACAGAGAAAGGTCTATGGCAGAGATGGAACATCTTGTTTTGTGAAAAAGCAAGGAGGAGGTCTGTGTCCATAGATCAAAGAGTATCTGCTGAGGAGTAAGGTATAGGAAAATTGGAAAGGTAGAAGGGAACTAGCTTATGAAGGGCTGTCCCTTGTAAAAAATAGACTCGAATACAGGACTACAATCCCCATGAGCCTTTGCTCCACTTCCCCAGAATGCCTTGTAATCTCACCTGGGCCGAGATCGAGAAGATATTTAAGCAAAGGCTTTTGAAGGGCTCCGGCTTTTTTGGACTGCCGTTTTTTGGAGCAGAGGCGTCTCTTCCATGATGTGAGGTTATTTTGTCTAGGCCTCTGGCCTAGGCACATGTTTCTTACTTGTATATTCTTAATCTTTAACTTTAATAAACCTCTAAAAATTATAATATTCCTTGCAGAGAGAAACTAATTTCTACCTGCCTCAGTCTCCCCCTCTCCCCTAAATTTTAATCTTTACAGTTTGGCTAACCACTACGGGAAAAAGAACTTTCAGTCTTCTGATTTCTTTTCTGATCTTAAATTCAGTTTTAATAGCTAGTACCTAGAAAGTGGCCCCACCGCTTCCTGCCTGCAGCCTGCAGCCCTGATTGTCCTCACCTGGTACCTGGTCCCGGCCTTGCCCACCCCCGCAGCCGCTCCTGCTCCTGGCCTCTCACCGGCCCGCTGCCTGCCTATTTCTGTGCCCCAGACCCAGGAGCCTGACCCAGCCGGCTCATCACCCAGATCCTTGGAGCAGATCGCTCAGGACTCATTGCGACCAGCTGGTAACAGTATTGGCCACGTGGGCGGAGGGGAGAGACCAGAGGGAAAGGAGATTTTCCCTTAGGCTAAGCCTCCACGTGGCTGGGGGTATTGGCTGCAGGGGTATCAGAGAGGGGAAAGAGAGAAAAGACTAGAGAGAAGAAACAGACTTTTCAAACAGAAACCTAAAAAGCAATGGGCTGTTTAAAAGGATTTTTGACTCTTCTGGCAATTTCATTGATTTTACCTGCCTGTCTGGGAGCAGACTCAGCCCAAAGATTCAACTTTAACTTTGGGGAGGAAAATGGGTGGCCCAGCGAACTGGAAGCCAGGCCCAGAGCCGGGAGGTCTCTAGTTAAAATCTGGCCTCCGATGCTTCCCAGCTGTGGGGCCCTGGACGGATCCCTTGAACCCCTAGCCTTTACTACTCTACCTTCGGACAATAGACATTTAAATGGATAATTAAAAGCAAGCAAACAAACAAAAAAAACCCCCAAGGAACTTTGAAGAGACTAAAGGCTATATTCTAAGGCATTTCAGACTCTAATGGTTTATAAAAATCTCTGTATTCTATTGCATTGTTTTGTTTAAGGTTTAACTTTGTGATTTTAAGTTCATATATTACTGGATTGAATATTATTCTGTGAACTGAAGGTTGATTGAATTTATTTTGAATGTACTGAGTTTTGAAATTCTGTTGTTTTTCCCCTATAACTGTGTTGAAAAAATTATTGTGAATAAGCCCATATATGAAAAAACAGCTTTTTTCTATTTTGCTGAGGATAGATGGACTTCAGAACTGGTTATAATTGTATTAACAACCTTTGGAATTTTAATGTGCTAAATACCTCAAATGATTTGATTTTAAGGGTTTTTTAAATATGATTTTGGAATTTTTTTTAACAGTCTGGTTATTTTTGCCTGCCCCTACCACGAGGTAAGGCCCATTCTAGTAGCTGAAGTGAAATGTATTTTATAACCCCCAACCTTCCCACATGTGAATGGAAGTTGGGCAGTTAATTTCAGGGCATTTGTACCCTTGGGAAAAGCCTCCAAGAACAAGGAGCACCCCTTTATTTATGCTCTTCAGCTCACTATTTTACTTTTACCTGGATGATATATAGATTTCTTGATTATGTTCTAAACCCAAGATGAGTTTTACTTTGTTTAAAAAAATTATGTTTATTACCAAGGTTGAAAGATTGCTATGTTTGTAAAAATTGTGACAAATGTCCCATCAATTCATAGGTTTTAAAAATGTTGAAATATGAAAGTGTTTTTGTTTGCTATTGTAATTAATTGGGCTATTGAGAATTTTGGGGATTTTGATATCTACATATTTGTACTACTGTATTTTTAAAGATGAAAAAATTGTTAACCTTGTTCAATTCATTTGCCTTCTACTCACAGTGATCATGGCCAGATACAAAGAGGAAATGGATCTCATTTTTTGGTGAGAAAGCCTTGTATTTTATATTTTCTTAACTGACACAGAGTGTCAATGATTATAAGCTATATTTTTGAATTTTTTAAAGCTCTTTTATTATTATATTTTTCTTGCATGTGCAATATACTTTTTCAGTTTTTTTTATTATTTTTTCTCTCCTTTTTATATTTGAAGCACATGTCACCAGTATTAAGATTTTCTTTAACTTTTTGACTTTTCAGTGCTACAAGTTTGAAATACATTTGCTAATGCATGCCCTAGAAAGCTTGTGACTATAAAAATTATGCCACTAATTATTTAAATAAATTATGGGACTTTGCTTAATGATTCTGTCTGATTCTAGGACAAGATATACACAAAAGAGCCACTGCATAGTGCCAATAGAGCATAAGGTCAAAGAGACCAACCAATCCTGGAGAAATTGACGTCACTTTGAGCCTAGACAAAGAGGACTTGCACGTGTTTGGGGTTCGAGGTTGCGGCTGTTTAACATGTGTTAAAAGCAGGTCTTCCTTGTTCCACATTCTACCAAGTACCTCAAACTTGGCTCCCGGAACCTTGGCTTATATACTCTGGTCCCCTTTTCTGCCTCTCATAGTGTGGTAACTTTCTGTAGTCCTGGCTACTGACTGGGTAAATGCATCATTGCTTAGATCATTTTAATTGGGCCCTGATTCAAGGACCTGTTATAGATTTATTTTTCTTCTACTTGGAATTTTTACACATAAGACTTTGATAGTCTATATTTTCATCCAGAAATTTTTCTTTTCTTTTGGATTTTCTGATGTCTTTTTAATATCTCTTGCCAATTGATTCATATACCTCAGCCATGCATCCCTAACTGATTCTGAATCTTTCAATCACCCACAACATGGGGGAATGTAAAAAAATATCATTATTTAAATTGCAAAGTTTAAATTCCCTTTGAGAAGAATTTTAGGTAAAGAAGATGCTACCTCTCTGAATCCAGAACTGAACTGTTGGAGAAGCCACCATGAGGAAGCCTCCAGACCACAAGTTGCAAAAAAAAAATTGAACTTTGGGTGTGGTTGATTGAACATTTATTTGTATGTATACTTTTATGCCAAAGGGGACTGCCCCCTAACGGCTTTTTGTCAATGCGTTCAGCAATTATTGGTTTTATTCTTTTTTCTCTTATCCTCACACTATTGTAATCTTTTAAGTTTATTATGTTTTTATGATCCTTTTGGGGAAAAATTAATTTTTCCACAAATGATCACACGGGGGGATGTAAAAAATAGACTCGAATACAGGACTACAATCCCCATGAGCCTTTGCTCCACTTCCCCAGAATGCCTTGTAATCTCACCTGGGCCGAGATCGAGAAGATATTTAAGCAAAGGCTTTTGAAGGGCTCCGGCTTTTTTGGACTGCCGTTTTTTGGAGCAGAGGCGTCTCTTCCATGATGTGAGGTTATTTTGTCTAGGCCTCTGGCCTAGGCACATGTTTCTTACTTGTATATTCTTAATCTTTAACTTTAATAAACCTCTAAAAATTATAATATTCCTTGCAGAGAGAAACTAATTTCTACCTGCCTCAGTCTCCCCCTCTCCCCTAAATTTTACTCTTTACACCCTATTCCTTCATGGTTTTCATCTTCCCATTCCCCTATTCTGGTGTTCTCCATGCCAGGCGTGGAAGTTTAGAAGACCTGAGTTCAAACACAGACTCAGAAACTTATTATCTCCGCACTCCTGAGCAAATCACGCAACCTCTATCATACTCAGTTTCCTACGTCTCATAATTGCATCTATCTCACAGAAATGCTGTGAGGATCTTACTTAACACTGTGTTTGGCAGATAACAAGTGCTTAATAAATGTCTGTTCTGTTCTCTTTATTCTTCCCTTCCCCCAGTTATGTTATAAGGACAAAGGCTTGCAGAGGGAGAACACAACACCTAAAAGAATCATTGGAAAGTCTTAGCATTAGGTAGCTTCCCATCTCTATATATATAGCACTTAAAGCTATTTAGTCTATTCAATTCTAAATAAATTCCATTATATCACCATAGATTTATCATCTGGCATAGCTTATGGTCAAGAGAATATTATTTTCAAGTGATGACAAAAAAGAAAAACCTTTATGACAGTAGTTAGGGCATTGATCAAGTCTTTTAAAAATATTACTAAAGGTGATATCCAGGCAAAAATTAATCAACAATTGGGGAGGGGAGGAATTAACACAGTTATAAGGGTGTGGAAACTATTTTCTCAATACAATAAGTGATTTTGTTATACAAATATCTCTCTGCAAATCCAACCAAGTTGACCAGATCTTGTAGGTCATTTGCAAAGAAAACCTTGGCATAAAGTTGTTGCAACATAGAGTAGTGGAAAGAACATGAGATCTGAACTTTGGATGCCTCACCAGACCCTTTGTAAATCATATATCAATCATCCAATCATGAGTTTTATATAAAATGAAGATAATAATACTTATCTAGCCTCATGTATAAATGTAGATTCAGAGTGAGAAATCTCCTCTTTTTCTTTTATTATTTTTAAGAAAGTCCAAAATTCTTTATGGACAGAGTCTCATCCTACTTTTCTGTACTTCTCCTCTGGCCCTCCTCCCATTCTAGTTCAGTATTTTGCATATAACACGTGACAAATTGATATTGTTTAACATCATAGTAGATTCCTTTCTAATTGTTTGGAAAGCAATCCAAGCAGGAGTCCAATTCAAAAGAAGCTCATGAGGAAAAATTACAGTAAATCCCATCTAAGTGGCTTGGAAAAGAAGTGGGAATTATCAGGGGAATAAGAGAACCTTGCAGTGTGATAGGCTTCTTCTGCAGTTCTTCTAACTTAATTTTCTCCCACAATTCCTCCCCAAAGTGTCCTTCTGATATTCTGATATTGCATGCCTTCTGTAGGCACTTTGAAGGTTTTTAGTCATTCCTGGGGATAAAAAAAAAAGGTGATTAGTGTCTACTTTCTCATTTTTTTACATTTAAAATGTATGATTAATGATCAATAATGTAGTCAAACGTTGGCTGCTCTTATGCTAGAAATATCTGAATGCCCTCAGGGAGCCAGCATGGATCAATTGCTCAGGAACAAAATGGGAGCCATGGTGCTAATTATGGTTCTGTCACTGAGAGTGCCCCTGGGTCACTCACAGCCTTTCTATTTCATCTTTAAATCTAGTGAGAGATAGGGAGCATTTGTTCAAAGTACTAAGATGCTGCTGCATAAGACGATATGTAAATATACATGCATTGATACCCAGAAGTTGTCTTTTCAGGTTTCTATTCTCAGCCCTTTGCTTCCTGTTGCTATTTTCTCTCTTCCCCCTCTCCCTCCCTCTTCCATATTTGGCTCCACACTTTTTACAGGTGTCTTTTCTTCAAATAGGGAATCAGGTGCTTCACATTTCACATTCCTCTTGTCACTTTCATAGAAATAGGAACAACATTTCTTTCTCTTGATCAGTTCAGATTATCAGACTCTTTCCTAATTCAACATTTTGTGCAGAAAAACCCTGACATCTTCCTTAACCTCTCATCTGAAGAATGGGATACATCAGGGAAGCATTGACTGACTCATGGGATGGCTATAAAAAAAAGTCCTTTATAAACCTTGGAGTGCTCTGTATATGTGAGCCATATATTCATGGAATTAGAGATTCTTATTTTAACATCAAAAATTCCAAACTGGAACCAATCCCAGGCTGCCAAACCTTATTGATTCTCTTTGTCTCCTGGTCACGTTTCTGAATGTCCAAGGCCATAATATGACTATTCTCTGTTTATTTTTGCCCTATGCAACCTTGGACATCCCACTCCTTCTTCCTCATAGACCTCTGAACATTTCTCCCTTCCACAAGATACAACAACATTGCCGGACATAAGGTTCTTCACTTGAGGGCCATATTTAAACTCTGAGGGAAAAAATGAACTTCCTTAGCACAAGCCTTCATCAGTGAACCTCCACCTATCTACTAATATTCTAAATGGGCTCATCCCCCAAAGTTTAGCATACCTTCATCCTCTTAACTTTCTTCATCTCAGTGATACTAAATCCCTAACTACAGGAGAACCTCACCTTTCCCTAGTGATTTCTGTTGCCTACCTTATTCCTACACTCCCCCATGATCCATTCCAGACTTGCCTATCTCTTTCATTGTGACCTCTGGAACCCCTGCTCCATAATTATCAATTTTTTTTTCATTTTAGATGTCATCCTCTCTTGTCCCTTCTACATTCTGATACTGAGTTGGCTATCTCCACAAAGCTAATAAATGATATAGCCAGCATTCAAACACAAATATTTCTTACCCCAAGTCCACTTTTTACTTCATTCACTAATGTATGTTGTCTCCTAAAAGGAAGGGAAAAAATTCAGTTCTTCCTATCTCTTCAGTCCCACAAAAAGGAATGTACCTTGTGCTTTCATTTTTATATATGTATATACATACATATATATGTGAAGATCTACTATTGTCCTTTAACTAATAAACCAGAGTTGTCTGAGGAATTGAGATATTAAATGATTTCCCCAAGGCAACACAGCCAATATGTGTCAGAAGCAGGTTTTGAGCCCAGATCTCCCTGACTATAACATATATATGTACATAGATATATACATATATTTGCATGAACTAGTAATTTTTAGAACCTCAGGACACAAAGGTATGACATCTTTCAAAGGACTGCCAAAAAAACAAAAACATGCCACTTATTTTGAGAGAAACATTTCAATTATTTAGTGTAAATTCTAGGACCCCCAAAATACTAAAACCATTTTAATGTTGAATTAAGAGGACTTATTTTTCAAATGTGTATATCATAGTAATATGCTAGACCAGCCATAAAGATGTATACTTTATCATCTCTGTAACATTAAAAGACAATGCTATCAATGAATTTTTATGGTAAATTTTCCTTATTATAGGAGATCATATTATTATTATAGAGAAGGAAATATCCTTAGAAGATTTGTGTGATTTATGACTGGGGGAAACCAGTTAGTTTCCATAGTTATGTGCCTGAAACCACATATAATGGGTGTGATCATCCTCAAAGAAGAATGGTTCAAATCTAGAATTAGGAAGTGAAGATTAGTGAATCCAGGAATTATTGGGAAATGCTG
Source organism: Monodelphis domestica (assembly GCF_027887165.1). NCBI lineage: Eukaryota > Metazoa > Chordata > Mammalia > Didelphimorphia > Didelphidae > Monodelphis > Monodelphis domestica. The sequence goes on along the minus strand of NC_077228.1, from coordinate 100,438,264 downwards.
CTTTCCTGATAAGTCAACAAGTTGCATAGTATATTGGAAAGATTGTAGGATTTGATAGGAGACCTATATTTTAATTTCTGCCTACCACTTAATCCCTGAGTGGCTGTCTCCAAGCCTCAATATTTCCTTTGTGAATCAATGATAGGACTTACAACTGAGATGGGGCAAGGAATAGTAAAGACAATTGCCCTTACAGTGAGGGAGATCTGGGCACAGATCCTGCTTCTGACCCATATCGGCTCTGTTGCCTTGGGCAAACCATTTCACATCTCAGTTCCTCAGACAACTCTGGTCTATTAGGTAAAGGGCAATAGTAGATCTTCATTAATAAGAAGGGATTTTCTTGACCAAGTTTTCTATAGCAAAGAACTCCAATGACTTCCTCTATTTGCTCAAAAGAGGAAATCAACTCACTCACACAATTTCCAGTTGTGAAAAATGCTTTGTAAACTACCAAACTCTACTCAAATGCAAAGTATCATTTAATATAAATAAATTTCAACCAGGTTTTAGACCTTTTATGACAGAAAAATCATGATCCATGGCCTCAACAAGCTTTCATTCTGAAAACAAGAGGGAAAGAACAAACTTTTTGTTTTCTCCAATCACATACCTTATTAAGTCTCTTAATTCAGTGCTATAACCTAAGAACAATGGTAAAAGAATTAAACAAATGATGGAAACTCTAAGAGCTCAAAGGAAGAACAACAACTCTTCCCCATGCCAGGACTCCCAGAGAGGATTTGAGCACAGAGACGCATTACTGGTCAAGCCACCACAGTAAGAACAATGATCTGGGCTTGACCTGACTCAGGCTAGTTTCCTGGGAGTTTCTGTTCTATATTAGAGTAAAGGGAACACTTGTATATTGCTCAACAGTGTTAACAAAAGAAGTTTTATTTTACCATTATAGGAAAAAGATTTCCACAAGTATTATTACCAAGGACTAGTACCTATCTAATAGGTACCAAATGGGGTCTGCACTACTACTATCCTTGGTCCCACTCTGCTAGGATGTTAGAGAGAGAGAGAGAGAGAGAGAGAGAGAGAGAGAGAGAGACAGAGAGAGAGAGAGAGAGAGAGAGAGAGAGAGAGAGACAGAGAGAGAGAGAGAGAGAGAGAGAGAGAGAGAGAGAGAGAGAGAGAGAGAGAGAAAGAGAAGAGAGAGAGAAAAGAAAAGAGAAGAGAGAGAGGGGGTGGAAGAAGAGAGAGAAACACAGATAGGGACATAGAGTAACAGAAAAATACTGAGAGAGAGAAAGGGAGATAGTCAGACAGGATATGATTATAGGTATTCCTACTTCATAGTTGGAGCTCTTGCCCCAAGTGCTAAAAGTTAAAGCAGTAACTAAAAAAGGTAAAGAGGATAGGACAGGAAAAGTATCCAAAATGAAAGAGAACAAATGATGAAAGAAACAAGCAAGTTAGGAACCAAAGGATTGCCAGAAATATGAAAGGTTAGTCAAACTAGAAGTAGGTTATTATGTAATGAAATGTTGTTCACATCTCATTTTGTAAGATAGCTGGGGAATGTTGCCTATTCCTCTTCAAGACCATTTTGACTACTTCAGGAACTAGGAACTATCCTTGCCTCTAGTGCCTATAGCTTTTCTTGTCTATACCTCTTGTAGTACACTTGCAATAAATCACCCAAGTGGCCATAGTGAATGGAGCAATGGATCTGGAGTCTGTAAGGCTTTTTAAAATATGTCCTTGAATACTTATTAACTATATGAACCCTGAAGAAGTCACTTAACCTTTCTCTTCTTCAGTTTCCTTACCCATAAAATGGGGAGGATAACTCCTATTTGTGTCCAGTCTCACCAACTAAGTGGTAAGTCTTTTTTGGAATAGAGGTTATGATTTATATTCTTACAGTCTCTAATACTTGGTATAACCATCAGCACATAGCAGGCTCTTTATAAATGTTGACTAACCAGAAGGACATTGATCGTACCCTCTGGCAATTTATACTCATCAAATTCTACTATGCTTTGCCAACAGTAGCAGTCTTCGTCAGAAAACATCCTGCATGCTTATGGGCATAAAGTTAAGTTCCAGTGTAAGCATTTTCCTCATAAAAGTTGCATTGCCACTTGGCTTGCTACTCTCTCAGCTATTGGAGGTCTTCCCTGGGAACAATAGAAGAGGCTCTTTTCCAGAGTTAATGGAAGCCCTGTGGCAAAGGGTAACTATTTCTATGTAAATATATAAGTAATTTAGATTATCACGAGAATGACAAACTTCTTAGTATGTTGACAATTTTCTCAAATGTAATATCAGACTTTAAAAGGGAGACAATATAATCAAATTGATTTGGATTAATAGTAACATGTGGCATTTCCATCTATAACATTTATATTTTATCGAATTCTCTGGTTTTTATGTGTAGTCAGAATATTCCTCTGATGGGCAACATATTATGTGAGAATTTCTTCTTTTTTTTAATTTACTCATAAAGACTTTTTAAATTTAGAATATTTTTTCATGGTTACATGACTCCGTGATTTTCCCTCCTCTTCCCTTCCTTCTCCCAGAGCTAACAAGCAATTCCACTTGGTTATATATGTGTCATTGTTCATAACCTATTTCATGTTATTCATATTTTCAATAGAGTGATCTTTTTAACATTAAAACCCTCATCATATTCCTATTGAAACACGTGATTGATCCTATGTTTTTCTTCTGTGTTTTTGTTCCCACAGTTCTTTCTCTGGATGTGGAAAGCGTTCTTTCTCTTAAGTTCCTCTAGATTGTCCTGGATCATTGCATTGCTGCTAGTAGAAAAGTCTATTATATTCAATTGTTCCATAATGTATCAGTGTCTGTGTGAGAATTTATTCTTATGGAACTAATAGTTTCTAGCACAGGAATCTATTTACTACAAAGGAATCCTAGGAGATGTTTAGGTTTTTCACTAATGCAGGATATATATGTGTATATAGCAAGGAATATTAGCATAGTGTATATGAAGTAACATTGGATTTGGAGTAAGAGAACATGGGTTGTTAATCTTGGTTCCATGTTCCATATCACTTAACTTTCCTAGGCCATAGTTTCTTCATTCACTCTCTGGACTTTCACTGGACCATCATGCTTCATCTTTCCCTTCTACTCCAGTGGCCCCCTTTGCCCATTCTTAAGTTTTTCCTACTACCCTCATTTTGAAAAAGGTCCAAGATAAACCACATTTCACTCTCCAAGTCCCAGGAACATCATTTCCCAGTGCAAATATCTCACTCCTCTTTTAATCTCCTTTTTATGTTATTAGACTGTAAACTCCTTGATGACAAGAACTATCATTTTGTTTGTATAATAGGGTCCCCATATCCATGGGAGATATATTTCAAGACCTACCTACCATGAATGACTGAAACCACAGATAAAAGTGAAAACCTGCTAATACCATATGTAACCTAATTTTCTTATATATGCATATTTATGATAAAGTTTAAATGATAAATTAAACATCTAGTAAGATATCACCAGTTAGATACAGTAATAATGCATTATAGTATACATAATTATATTTTACTATAATCTCTGAGTGTATAGATGTTCAAGGAAGGCTAGCAACTCTGGTGCAAGGGCTTGCTGAGCCTTTTTAAGGGGATTGCTCTTCTATCTTGTATATACACCTTACATGGAACTCTCACCTGTGATTCCACAAAAAAAAAATAAAATAAAAAATAAAACTCTGCTAAACTAGATTGAGGGTAACCAAAGGACTACAAACTATTGGAGAGTTAGAGGAGTGTCTATCAAAATTATGTGAAGACTTCCCCTGATGGCATGGGCAGATAGATGAGAACAATTTGCTCCAGTGGCCATGAAGGCATTGGAAGCAGACTATGGAGCTCTTAGAGCTTTGTCAGACATTAAAAATCAAGGTCATCTGCTGCATCCAAAGTCATCACCAGTTGTCCTGACTTTTGTCGTGCCACTGAAATTTGATGACTCTGGAAGAGAAAGTGAGGCTATTGACTTTGCAACTCTGATTCACTTAAATCCAATTCATGCACAAGTCAAAACATCACCCCATGATGTCATTGGTCCTCTTAGAAAATGAAGAACAAACAACACTCTCTCTCTTTCGTTCTCTCTCCTTCAAAATCTCAAAGGGAGATGATGAGTCCTGTACTGGGCTAGCAGACTTCAACCATATTACAGCCTATACTTCCTTAGTGAATAGTTTGAAAATTAGAGTGATTTTTTTCTGGAATTTTCTATTTTTTTCTCCATGGTTAACCACACATAACTGAATCTAACTGAATTATCAGATAGGGAATCAGTGGATCCAGGATCCCTACTATATTTATATGCCCAGAATGGTGTTAGGAATATAACACATGTGTAATACATGTTTGTTGCAATGATTTGATATTTCTATGTTACCTATCAAAGACTTTCTCCTCACACAGTGGTATGTCATATTTTGAGGACCTCTCTCTTCTCTAGTTTGTGACCTCCAAAAAAAGATGGGGTCGTGGAAATTTGTTATTTAGCAAAACTCTAAGGGGGACTATCAGTTCTTCTGAAAAATACTCGGTTTTTCAAGTCCTCAAAATATGGAATGTTTTCTATAAGTAAAGGATACCAAAAAGCCCTACATTTGAGCCCATAGAAATTAAAAAACAAACAAAATAGTTGGCAACCCTCATCAGCAGGACAATGTTTTGAGACTAATTTTTATATCATGACTCCAACTTCCATATAGAAGGTATCATTTAGGTTGCTCTGTATCCCTCCATCTTCCACCACTGGAAGGAGCTACTCTTTTCTGTTCTAGGTCATGTTATTAGTGTCCATCCCATTTACCTAGTACTTATGCTTCCTATTCACCATAGCACTTTTCATGCTATCTTTAAGAAAAGTATCCTTATTAACTTTCTGTTTATTTTTCTATTTTCTGTTATCCTCCAGGGCACCTGGGCTGCATATGCAAATTGATCTAAGCTGCTTCTCAAAAGAACTTCCTCCAAGTAAGAAAAAAAGACAGACCAAGATGTCAACCTTATTGTGAAAGTAAAGATTTATATCCTCACTACCTGAAAAAGGAAAACCTTTTCTGACTTTAAACTCTATCAGAAGGCCACTACTATAAAGGGGAGACAGGCATTTATTTTGTTGATTGTTGAATAATCTTCAAGTGTTAAACCTTTCAAAAGAGAAAAAAGAACATCAGTGCTATAGGCTCCAGTGATTTAGCACCTTGGAAATTTCCCCAGCCTTTGTAAAAGTCATTCTTCAATTCTCTATTAGCTCAGCTAAGACTGTTATCAAATTTTTCACATTTTACTGGATACTGGTAAAGGTAAGTAAATAAACTGGATAATCACCTTTCTGAACTTTCATTTGGACAAGGTTTTTTCAAATGTAGAGATGCTAAATGATCACCCTAGTGCAATTATCAATAATATGGAAATAGGTCTTAATCAATGACACAAATAAAACCCAGTGTAATTGTGAATCAGCTGGATGGGGTGGGGGGCTGGGGATGAATCATGTAACTATGGAAAGTATTCCAATTAATTAAATTAAATTAAATTTTTCAATTAAAAATAAATGTAAAGATGTTCAATACAAGAAAAATGATACAAACTGTGCATTGTTATGTAAAAGTGAATTGCTATTTGTAAAGGTTATTACATTACATAAAAAAGGTACTGGATTTTATTATTGTTCAGTTTAATGATAATGGAAAGAATATTCAAATCTGAATCAGAAGACCTAGGTTTGAATTCCAGCTTTATCACTGTTACATGACCTTAAGCAGATTAGTTAACCTCTAATGGTCTTGATTTCTTCATCTGTAAAAAATATCTGTAATATTGTTGGACTTCTCTTCTCATTTTAAAATTTGCTGATTTTGTGATGCTTACCAACCTGTTACCTATACTTCTGTGCATACTTGAAAAACTTCCCCCAGAGAATTCTAATGAAGTCTTTCAAGTGTTCACCATATTACAGTGCCCTTAGTAAGAGGGCCTGAATTTTCTGGTGGAGAGGATTGACCTTTGAAAGACCTGATGAGAGAACTATTGATCAAGAGTCTCTATCCAACTTCAGTAACCATTCTCCACTCAACTGTCAAAGTGATTATCTAAAGATGCAAGACTGGCCATATCACTCAGTAAAATCCAGTGTTTCCCCTTCACCTCCAGAACTAAATATAAAAATCTCTATTTGGTTTTTCAAGCCTTTAGCCATATGGTCCTTCCTACCTTTCCAATCTTCTTCTTTTATTCTCCTCCATATTAGATCCAGAAAAATTGACCTTTTTGCTATTCCCCCTGGATACTATATTTCCCAACTCTGTATCTTAGCTAGTTGTCTCTCACTCCTCTCAAGAGTGTTTTCCCTGTGGTTTCCTTGGCTTCCTTCATAACTCAAATCCTACTTTATGCAGACTTTCCCACTTTTCTCCTCCTCCAAAGTCCCTCATCTCTTGTGGTCCTCTCTGAGATTAACTTGTTTTCAAGCTGTCTCCTCTAATAGAATGTTAACTTCTTAAGGAGGACAGGGACAGTTTTTATTTTCTTTGTTTCTCTAGAACCTTGATAATTAAGGGGGAGGAGGGATTGCCACTGCTTGAATAAGGAATATTAGTACAAATGTCCAAAGATGGCCAAAAGTCGAGAAAAAGATATTGACAAGCAGCGGTATCTTCCATGCTCTTCATCATTGGTTCCATTTCTGAAAGGTAAAGGGGAAAATAATTCACTATAGCACTGCTAAATTCTTCCACTTGCCTATCTCTTTCCCTTCTCTGGTTGTGTTGGGTCTCAGAGGGGATGTTAACTAGTAATCTCCATCTAATTTTCAGGAATTCTGCTGAATCTCTGTCTTTATGGTTATGACTAAGAGTTATACACTATTTATAGGAGCCCAAGAATTACATATTTAATTTGTAGCTTTTATTTTGCTAGATTTGCATATTTTTATTAAAATACAAATTTTATATGAAAATCTATGTGCTTAACAACCTTCTGTCTTTCACTTCTTTTAAGTAAAGCACTCTTTTTCTTCAGTGAAATTCAAGAAGTCTAGCATTCTAGCATCTATTTATATGAGTGTTTATTGCTGATAAAGGGAAGCCAATACCCTAATTCTTTCCTTAAGCAAAATGTTAAATCTGCTCAGTTATATAAGCACAAAATATTAAAAAAAAACAGAAATCTTTGAAACACCTAGTCTAACCTCCCATTCAAAGAAGAAACCTCATTTATAGCTTTCCTAACATGACCATATGTTAAAGTCTCTGTTTTAGGTACAATTGTTCAGTAAGCAACAAATGTGCATAATGTTCTGTCATTCAGTCCAATCAAATTCAGATTGAATATGTAAATTCTACAAATACCTATTAAGTGTTTATTGCATGCAGATTATTTATATAATCATGGTAGTTAGATATGTTAAATAAGATACAATTACTACATTCATAAAACACAGACTAGTAAATAGATCACAAGACTTTTGCCAAGTGTCTTCATGAAATTGAGATACACTAAAGATAGCAAATTCATTGGTAAAAACAAAGTGAGTTTAAGGACCTGAAATTTTGATTCTGACACTAATTAGTTGTATGATCTGGGAAAAGTTGTTTATTCTCTCTCCAGACTTTAGTCATCTTATTTATTAAAAAAAATATATATATATGCAAAAACTTTCAGTGCTACTATTCTGATTCTGTTACTCTATTTCTACAAAATTTCCTCTCTACCTGACTATTAGTAACCTTATCAAAAAAGGAAATGAGGTTGGTTTTCTGTAACTTGATCTTAGTGAACCTATGTTGTTTTATCATAAGTACTGTTTTCTTTTCAAAGTGCTGGTAAATCACCTGTCACATAATCCATTCAGGAACTTTATTCTAAAAATTCATATCAACAAGGACACATGTAACACCCAGTGGAATTACAAGTCAGTTGTGGTAAGGGGTAGGGGAAAGGAGGAAAAGAATATGATTCTTGTAACCAAGGAAAAATGTTCTAAATTGACTAATTAAATAAACTTTTCAAAAAAATAAAAATTCATATCAAGATGATCAGATGCTATCTGTTTCTTCTTTTTGAAAATTGTATGAGTATTTGTCTTTATCCATTCTTCTGACCTATGCCATAATCAACATTTCACAGATAATCAAAAATGATTCTATAATCCTATATGCAATTTGTTGTGTTGCTTTGCTTTGTTTTTGTACTCTGCAGTTTAGTTCATCTCAGTCAGGTCATTTTTAAGATGCTTAGGTGCTTCAGGGCAGAGACTTTTTGCTTTTCTTTGTATCTCAGGGCTCAGGATAATACCTGGCCAGGCACATAGTGGACACTTAATAAATGCTTGCTTACTTGTTTTGACTTAGAGCAGGAAGGTTCTTTTTTACTCCCTTGAACTTTAATTGTCTAACAAAGCTGCCTTTTTCTTCTTCTACACACTGGTTTAAAGATCATACTCTTTGAAGAAGACATTTTCATAAAAATAAATCTCTAAATCACTGTCCTTTTATTAGCATCAAGTTAAAATAGACAATAATTGTTTTTACTGATTTTTTTTTTAAAAAGGACTGTTTCCTGGTATTGCTTGAGAATGGATATAAGATTTTGGCACTACTTCAAGGAAAGTTATCCCTGGAAAACCTCTACTCCAAAAAACAGATGGCTAGGAGAAGAAGAATAAGATTTTAAAATGGCTTAAAGTGGCTCGAATTTTTCAGGACATCAACTGGAAGCTTTTTTATGATAAAAGAAAAGGAGGCTGAGTAATGAATATCCATTTTTTCTTTTTTTTAACCTTTTTCATTAAAACCACAAATTTATCACCTCAAAGTGATTATAGGAGTTACTCCAGGGAAACTATAACATCAGAATTCTAGTTTAATAGTGAAGCTTGACACTCCATTGCAAGCCGGGGATGCATCATAGTAAATCTAAACCACATCTTTTCCTTGGATCTTTAAAAGGATAATTCTATCATAACTGGTGATGGTATGATAGTGCTTCAATGGTTTTTTGCTCATTATAAAACAGATATTACAAGGGCTAAAAGGGGTCATACATTATCTGGATGAGATCCAATTATAGGAAAAACCACAGTGGTCTACTTGGACAACCTGAAAGCTAGGCTAAAGCAATCACATGCCTGCATATTAAGAATGCAAAATGCTAGTTACCCCGTCACCCCTGCAGGATTGTTTAATTTATGCATGCTACTAAAATTATGATTAAGGAATTCACGCAGTCAGGTTTTTAAAAACTATTGCAGACTTGGTACCAGATATATCAAAGTCTTGCCATTCCAAACTAATATCAATATTTCTGCCATAGAAAATTCTCTTCACGTTTTCTGCTCACTACTATGACCCTTTGTGAAATTGTTCCAGAAATATACAATTTGGGAATTGACAAGTCGGTCATTCATTCAACAGGCTAATCCAAGGTTAATGTAATTTGACTGTCTAATTTTACTTCTAATCCTCTTGTATTTGAATGGGGACTATGACAGTCTCACCTGAATTGTCTGAACATATTCTAACCAAATATAAGTATTCTGTTCTTAAAACATTTTATGTAAGAGTGTCTTAAGTGGTGGCATATGTACAGTCCATGCAAAGGTAAGGAAAGCAAACATGGACCAGCTATAATTGGTCACCGATGCTACTTTACAATCTTAGATCCTGAGTTTTCCTTACTTGTAAAAACTTGTGGGAGTTGGCTCCATTTTCAAGTCTGGTGGCTTTTTGAATTATAAATTTATGAACAAATGACTTTCCTTCCCTCACTTTATGTACCTCCTTGAAAAAAGAAAGTGTTACTACTCAATGACGACAAAGTTAAGCTTCAATTCTTATATTCTATGAGATCAATGAGGGCTTATCATGGAACCAACTAGAATGAAAGAAAGACCATTATTAAAAACAAACAGATTTAGTTACTTTTTATTCTCACAGTTGATCTAATGAGTTGAGATGTAAAACACTACAAATATTAAAGAACTAAATGAATACTAGCTATTGTTGCTATTGTGATTTTTATTAATATTTCTAAAAATATCAGAGTTACAGCAAGGAACTCAGAATTGTGCAGAGTAAATCTAATTCTGCAAAGTCTAGGGAAGAGGACTATTGAGGAGACATTCTATCACGTAAATTATTCAGTTGGCTCCTATTTAATTACACATCGAATAGGAATCTCAATATTCATTCATTTCCTGGTGAAAAGAGGGAATGGGATTTGCTGTCTAAACAATGAATTTTTGTATAATTGATTAGCTTCACTCTGCAGAGAAGATTAATAATGATAACATATTCATCTAGAACTTTAAAGTTTGCAATGTACTTTTTTCATAAAATCCCTTTCATTAAAGAAGTACAAGAATTATTATCCTCACATTAGAGATAGAAATTCAACCAATTACTTTATGGACCTCCCAGATAAGGAAACTCCATCTAAGAAGGCAGGTAAGATCCTTTTCTTACTTACTTTCAGAAAGCTGACTAGAGCCTAGAGTGGTTGTAAATTTGATCAGGGCCACACACAAAGGAGCAAATTGAAACTCAGAAGAATTAAATGATTTACTCAAGATCACACATATAGTAAGCAAAGTCCTGAGGTTTTAATTTCAAATATAAGGCTATTTCTGCTTTTTTTCCCTCAGTTCCTCCTTATACGTATGAAGCATTTTTAAGTAGCTAACTTCTCTCTGTGACCCTGAGAAAATTACTGAGCTCAATATCCCAGGCAACTCTATGCACTTTAAATTCCAGAGAAGACTCTAAAATGCATTGGTAAAAAATGATTTCATAATTTCAACATGGAAGTTCCATTCACCAGTGAAATCTCAGGTCCATTTAAAACAAAAAGAAACTTGCCAGGAACTTTGATAGGCATTTAAGATACAAAGACATAGGATTTTTAAAAAATAATCTCTTAAGTGGTTGTTCAACTAACCATTAAAAATAGCCCTTAAAATTTTATAACTTTTGTATATAAGTAGCATCTATAGGAAAAAGGGGAGGAAATAAGCATTTATTAAGTTTTTACCATGTTACAGCCATGATGCTAAACTCTAGGTGTAGAAAAATAAGCAATAAGAAAATTTGATCCTACCATCAAGGAGCTCACATTCTAATTCAGGAAGACAAAATTCCAAAGAGTGTTGAAAATTGGGTAGGGAGTCAGGGAAATATATTTAACTCCTTACGATTTTGAAATCCAGAGAGTAAGGAAGATTGCTGAAGGGAAAAGGAGGGCAAACCAGATAGAGCCTTTTTATGAAATGAAAACTCTAAAGCAATTCCCGAAGTAGAGAAGGTAGAAGAAGTATTTGGGTTGGGACGGAAAGTGATACTTCAAGGTGAGCAAGCTGTTCCAGGGCAATGAGGGTTAAGGTACTAAGGGAATTTTCAGGATGATCCAGTAGTAGAGAGGACATGGTGTTGTATTCCAGAAAGTCAGGAACAAGGTTAGGAGGAAAATGAAGAATTGTATGGTAATGAAAGAACAACCTGCTGCTGATTTCTATTAAAGAAAAAAAATAATTATGTATGACCATAAGTTTTTATTTATTTTTTCATTTGTTTATCAATCTGGACCTGAGATTTTATCGGAAGAAACTCCTTTTACTGGTTCAGATCAGCAAAACATTTATTATATAGTAACATACAATGAAATTTAAAACTGGAAGAAACCTTTCTTTTATAGATGAAGAAATTAAGACACAGATCAAGTGCAAGTTAATATTTGCATAGCAAGTGGCAGCTTTGTATTTAAATTTAAGTTTTCTGTTTTCAAATCTATCACTTTTTCCTTGCACCAAGATGTCTTTGACAATTGGGACCAAAAATACAAATAAAATAAAGTTATTTGTCTATAGTTAGTATGTATGGTTAATAGAATATTAACTCAGGTCTTCCTACCCCAAGCTTGAAATTCCATCTATTTTTATACTGCCTGTCTTTGTATTTTATTTAACTATACTTTCTCACTTCCCAAGCCAATTTCTTCAATTCTGCCTCCTTTTTTAAGCATTAGAAAGAAATCCCTGTTGCCAACAGGACCAATAATTTCTTTCCTGCTAAATTCAGTGACCTTCATCCAAATCTTCTTCTTTTTGTCCTCTCTATATAGCCCTTCTCCATGATCATAATTTCCTTCCTCTGGATATTCTTTCTTCAGTATCTCATGACACTTTTATACCATAGTTCTTTTTCTGTCAAACTAATTCTTTTTGGTTTCTTTTGCATGTTCAGCATTCAGATCTCACCCCTTAATCATGAATTTATCCCAGAGCTCCAAACTGATCTCTCTACTTGGATCAATATAATCTCTATTCTAGTAAATTCACCAATTCTTAGAAATGAATTTTTCATCTCTATGCAGATGACTTCAATATGCATATTTCCATACCTCAACTAGGTCATCCACAATTCTTCACTCTCCTTTGTCCTCCATTGCTATCTCAATCTTGCTAATTATATTTCCTTAACATCTCTTGCATCTATCCTCTTCCTATTCATACCAACAATCATATGAAGGTAGGCTCTCCCATTATTGTGGTAGACACCCCCCACTGACACCTTTACATATAGTATCTATGTAATATATTCTCTTTCCTTTCTAATATTCTCCACAAGTTGGAAGATTGATATCCCCATAAACTTCAATGGCTCCCCAGTGCTTTCAACTTAAAACAGAAAACTTCTTTATTTTTATTATAAATATTTTCACAATCTGGTTCCATTTTTTCTTCTAGACTGACTATACATTACTATTGTCTGATACCAGACATTTCAATCAAATTGACTTGATTGTTCTTAACATCTTCACACTTTTATACAAACTATACCCTCTGTTTAGAATGGTTTTTCTTTTTCCCACCTTCATTTCTTGCAAATTGTTGCTCCCTTAAAGAACCAGCTAAAATACAAGCTATTTCAATAATACTTTCCTGATTCCCCTAGTTGTAAATATCCCAAGCTTCCTTGTGATTTAAAAAAATATTTCTGTATTTAAGAATATCTAGAAGAATGTTCTTGGAGACATGCATTACCACTTTTTTTTTCCATTTGTTTTCCTATCACCTAACATATACCAGGGTCATTTTTAGACCATTCTTGTGATTTCATCAAATAGGGGACTCCTAATTAGGGAACTCCTATGTAGATCATTGCCTGCTCTACAATTTATAAACTCAGAGAGTTTCCTGGAGGCACTGAAAGTTTAAATGATTTGCTGAGGGTCACATAGCCAGTTATGTGTCAGAAGCTATTTAGAAATTAGGTTTCCTGGTTCTCTGGGCACCATATTTATCTGGGATATTTTTATCCTGTATAGAGTTTGCTTTGTACATATTTGTTTACATGTTTTCTTTCCCATTAGTTTCTAAGTTCTTCGACAGCTAAGATTGTCTTTTGCCTTCTGCCTTCTTGTGTATCCTCAGCACTTAGGACAGTGCCAGGAACATAGTAGGTACTTAATAAAAGTTTATTGATTATGTCGCATTGCCTCTTTGCTGGTACCAATTGTTGTTTAATAAGTACTTGTTAATATTTTATCTTACTATTTTGAGGTTTATCATTATTTCAATAGTATTACTAATGTTTTATTAATGTTAAATTCTTGCAATAATATCCTTATAATAGCACAGATGATACTAAGAAAGCATAGTAAATCTGAATAGGTTAGATGTTTTGTGATAGTCAAGTGAAGCTTTCCTGGAATTCCATTTATACAATAACTAAATAAGACCATGGATTAAATAAAATGTGAAAAATACATGTGCCATTACTTTTTAACAGATAATTTGACAGTTTTAAATTTTGATTTTTACATCCTTCTGAGTTTAAAAATGCCTTTTTTACCTAATAGTCCAGCCTTCTTTTTATAGCTGCCGTATTAAGTCCAGTTTGCTTTAAAAGTTAGGTCATCATTTACTAGATGGCTATTAGTCATAACATATCATTTTACAAATAGATGCATTTTTTATGTGCTGCTATGTAAGGAAATCAATGAGAATCAAGTGAGGTAGTATTTGTAAGGTGCTTTGTAGGCCTAATAGCCCTATATCAGTGTCAGCTATTGTCTTTATGACTATTCTCCAATAATCCAATGAATCTATGATTTTTATCAGCACTGAGAATTCCCTCTAATGATGAAGATCACAGTGAGTCTCTGGCTGTCTAATTATAACTTCAATAATAAACCAAATTATTTACTGTAACTGTTCATACATCAGTTGAAATCACAATCCTCAATCAAAAATTATTTATTGACTACTTACCATCTGCTCAACATTACAGAGAAAGTTTAGAACATCAATCGTAGGGATTTAGAGTTTAATGGTATTCTTAGAAATCACAGGAGATAGTAGCTAAGTGGTCAATAGATAATAGCATGGGACTTGGAGTTAGGAAAACCTGAATTTGAATCCTACCTCATATTCTTACTAGCTTTATGACTTTGGGTAAGCCATGTAAACTAATCTATGCCTCAGTTTCCACATCTGTAAAATAAGGATAATAATACCACCTATTTTACATGGTTGTTGTGAAGTTAACATATACAGACATATACAGTGCTTTGCATACTTAAAGGGCTATATAACACTAATTATAGCCTAGTTATAGCTAAATTATGGTTACATTAAAAGCCAGTCTTTTCATTATCTATATGGTCACTTCCTATAAGATTCTCTTACCAAGTCTAGTCAGAAAACCAAAATTAACACTCGTGAAATAACAGCAAATATAAGAAAGGGAAAATTCAGTGCTAAATTGAGTAGTTACAGTTACAGATAGTAAGTAGATAGAATTTTCTAGGAGACCACTAAGTACTGGAGAGTGAATTCTCTAGCAAGAGAAATGGAGGTGACCCATTTTAGGATAATCATTAAAGGAAGCTTGGATTTTAAGTAGAGAAAGAAAAAAGGATATTCCATAAATGAACAATATGAGAAAATGCAGACAGAGATGAGGATGAGCATGATGTCTTTGTGGGATGAAGGCAGCTCTGATTAGAGAGAAGGAAGATGATGGGAAACAAGTTGGAATGGAGAGATCATAGATGGCATCTAGAAGTAAGCAGGGTGGCTGATGATGTAGTAGGACATCGGAAGACAATTACAGGACAGTGACAAAATGAAAGAGAGTGATAATTTATGTAGTGAATGAGTTCCATCACTTAAAGAACGCTAATTAAATGAAATTGCAATGGAGGAGAGAGTTTTCCAAAATAGACAAGCTAGTGAGGAATATGGAAGTAAATAACATAACAAGGAAAGGCTTTGCAGAATATTGATTTAATGCATCACTTAAGCAGCAGAATGTCTCCAACCTGCATTATCCATGCTCTAGTTCCTTGTACTTTGGACAGCTTATCTGTTCACCTCTCTCAAAGGAACAGACACATTTTTCTACATGAATTGTTAGCCTGTGATGTATAGTTTTTAACAGTATGATAAACTGCAACTCAAAGAGAATTCAGCACTTTTAGAAGTTGTGTATTTTTTTTAATATGTCATGGCTTATAATGCCATGAATAAAAATCACTAAAATTAAATTTAGACCAGCAGAGGATAACTGTCATCATCATCATCTGTTGAAAACATATCACAGCAAAAGAAATCCTTTTCAATACTCACAAAAGTTTGCAAATTGCAATTTGACCTCATTGTACAAATTTCAATAGTCATCTGAAACATTGAAATAAACCCATTTAAAATAATTATGTTGATTCTAAATTGTGCATTGCAATGGGATGTTCAGTTCACAGACTAGGGATGTGGTAAGAACCCATGCAAGAAAACTAAGTCGAAAACTGAAGCAAGTTATTAAGGCTATTGTTTATTTTGAAACATAGGTAAAGACTATGTAATGCTTCATGTTTTTAAATTTAAAAACTCCAACATCTAGAAATAAATTGTATTAATTCCCCACTAACACATGCCCCCATTTAGACAAAATTGCTCAACTAGGACTTTTAAAACTTTTAAAATTTTAAAATTTAAAGAAATTAATAATGAATAGACCAGTAGAAATCACAAAGAACACAGTTTAGGCTGGATATCAGGAAAAAAATTCCTCACAATTTGAACTCTCAAAAGTAGAATGGAGGGGGCAGCTGGGTAGTTCAGTGGATTGAGAGCCAAGTCTAGAGATGGGAGATTCTAGGTTCAAAAGTGACTTCAGACACTTCCCAGCTGTGTGACCCTGGGCAAGTCACTTAACCCCCACTGCCTAGCCCTTACCACCTTCTGCCTTGGAACCAATACACAGTAGTGATTCCAAGACAGAAGGTAAGGGTTTAAAAAAAATAGCATGGGTATGATGTAGTGAAGATTCCTTTACAGTGTAGATTGGACTATGCAGTGGCTGTGATTACTTCCAACTCTTGATTATGTGATTCTGCATACCAAACCCTAATCCTATCTGCTCCTTTGTCTCCCCATTCCAGTAGTAAAATAGCAAGAAAATAGGAGCAAAAATAGAAGTGGAAATTGGGTTGCAAAAACCCTTCTATTGCCTTTTCTGACAAGTATTTAGAGAGGTCAGTATTTAAGGATGGGACTCCAGAAACATGTTTTTTTTTTTTAATTTTTTTGGATTAAGTCCTTGCAGTTCAAATTTCCCTTTGGGTTGAGATGCTTGATCTCATTGTTACTTTCACGAATATGAAAATTAGGAAGCTGATATATTCTCCTTGTAAAAACTAAAATTTGAATAATTTTGGACCACCTCAAGGTCTGGGGTGAACATCAGGTGAAACACATGATTTTTCAGAAGATGTTTTCCTCCTTCCTCTGGGTTTTGATTTGGCCTGAGCCTCAAAGAAAAGATCAGTAGATAGGAAACCATATAAAGGAAGACTATAAATGCATAAAATTCCCTTGCAAATCAGCATCATTGAACCTCAAATCATACCTAGCCACCAGGGATCTCTGGAATCAAAGGCAATAAACTAAGAAAAGAGATTTACATAGATTCTGAACATCTATTTCTTTGGTGTTAAATAGATGTTAAAACACAGGAGGAAATGGCTTAACTTGATATCAATATTTTCTCTCCTTTCATTCTGTGGCTCATTTTAAAAAAAATCTCTGTAGATATAGAGATTTACACAGAATACCTATACAAAGAGAGAATGCCATGTAATAGAAAGAGTGTTAGCCTTGATGTCAGGAGACCTGAGTTCTAACTCTGCTTCACACACATGCTGTCTTAGTGATCATCAAGATGTCAGGTACCCTCTCATCATCAGTTTCCATATTTGGCAAAAAAGGGATGATAATAATATTTGTGTACACCCTACCCCAAAGGATTGAGATTAGAAAATCAGTCTCCAACTCCATTCTCATAAACAAATCAGTTCATTTACAACAGGAATAATTATTATGGTGCTGAGCCCTGGGAATACACAAAAAATAAAAATGAAAAATGAAACTGTCCCATCCTCAAGGAGCTTATAAGGGGAGAAAATAGGGCATACATCAGTATATAACAAATAAAGAAGAGGTCATTTTTTAGGGGCAGGCACCAAGGGATCAGGTCAGCCTTCAGGCATAACATTTTGGATGTTTAAGAGGCACACAAGAAAAACCAGACAGTAGCTGAGACTCCCTGTTATCCTGAAACATTAACCCAATTCCTTAGCTTCTAAATCTCACAAAAATAAATCCTTGGGAGTGACAGGAACTCACAAATGTAGGAAAGTAGGAATGGAAGGCCAAGACCTCTGTGAGTACAGTTGTTTCCTAAACTGACTGAGCTCCTAGCTTGCTGGGTTACTTTTACATTTCCTCCTCAGCCCCACTGCCCCACCTCCCTAACCTCAGCAACTTTTTCATGATAGATATTTCTCCATCCCTGGAGATTCATGCTATTCTTCCCTGGAAACTCCATTGAAAATAGAACCAATTCCAATCATGCTCACTCCTAATCCAGATCAGTTTCTGAATATCTAGAATGCTTTATCTTTAATTTTTAATTACATATAGAAATAATTTTAACAATTATTTTCTGACATTTTGCAATTTGGATTCTCTTCCACCTCTCCCCTCACCCTCTCTGAGATGGTAAATTATTTTATTTTACTATTTACCATCTGATATAGGTTATACAGGTGCTATCAAGCAATACATATTTCTCATGCCATGAAAAAAGACACATATCACACATGAGAAAAAAATTCATGAGGGAAATAAAGTGGAAAATGGTGTATTTTCATCTAACACCAGATGCTGACCATTCCTTCTATGGGCTATGTATTGAGTTTTTCATCATGAGTTGATTGCAGTTATCTTGCATTGTTGATAATGGTTTACTCCTTTATGGTTGATCATCATACAATATTTCTGTTACTATATAAATTGTTCTCCTTGTTCTGTTCACTTCACTTTGCATCAGTTTATCTACGTTTTTTTTCCACTTTATCCTGAAAGCATCCTGATCCTTTAGATTGTTTTTTTTTCCACTGGGCACCCTTCCCTCTTCCACTCCCAACCTATTTCATCTCCCTTCTCTGTGCTGCCTTCCAACTTTAGAATGTAAACCTTTTGAGGGCAGGGATTGAAGCATTATCTTTCTGCTTGTATTTTTATTCTCTGCATTTAATCTAGGACCTGGTATATAATAGGCACTTAGTAGCTGTGTTCTCTAGCCTCCTTGATCTCAAGACCCTGTCCTTTTTCTCTATGTAAATAAACCACTTACAGGGTTGTTCTCTGATTTTCCCCAGTCAGTAGCTAAACTGCTGTGAGTCCAACACTATTTATAGGGAGATGATCACTCTCACTGTATCAAGTAGTGATATATGGCCATCCTCATTTAACTTTAAAGTTTGCTCCTCCTGCACAGCATTAGACAAAAAGTTTGACAACTCTTTTGGTCATTTTCCTATTGGAAGACATCTTGAACTAAAACGTTTTATAAATGAATGAAAGAATGAATGAAGGAATTTACTAAATACCCTTACATGTCAGACATTGGATGAGGTAGAGAAGACACAAACACAGGAATGAGACTCTTCCTGTCCTCAAATGCCTAACATTCTTGTGGCAGGAGTCACCACATTGAGAGAATTATATACCAGAAAAGGGACTAGAGCTCTAGGATAGCAGATTATCACACCCTTTTAAGAAGAAAAGATGGTGTTGATTTTATTTTTATTTAAAATTTTTGTGTTATTCTGTACTTGACAAATATCATCAATCACCATCATTTCCCCATACACATATATGAATATACTCCAAAAAAGGGTGATTCATGGTACTATGAATATTTTGTGTATATTTTGCATTTTTAAAAAATATATTAAATTTGAAAATACATCTCAAAGCTGTCCTATATATGTCTATTTCTGAAACTTCTACTCTCTACTGTGCATTTTTTTAAACAAAGGCCCTCTGTTGTTTTTTAAATCTGGCATCTCTATTGAAAATCCCCCTCTCTGTCCTAGATCCTACCCCCAAGGTAGAGAAAGGGGGAGGAAAAACCTTCTATTAAAAAAAAATTCAAGCAAAACAAATTATCCTATCATAGTATTGATTTGATGCTTTTCCCAGAGCAAGAGGTGGTAGAATAAGGGGGATGGTATATTGCAGATGGTGGCAAGACAGATGGCAGGATGCCTAGGGTAAACAAGTAGATGGGATGTTGCACTTTTCTTAGGATTATGGCTCTCCTAAAATTACTCTGCACCTGGGAAGTACTTTTCCCAAACTCCAGAAACAATGGCCCTTTCCCAATGGCCTCAGCCTTCTATGAGTTCATCTAGAGGTCAGCAAGCTACAGCATGTGGACCAAATTTGGCAGCCACCTGCTTTTGTACCTCCTGTGAGCTAAGAATATATTTTTAAATAGTCTTGCTGTTTTTAAAATGTAAAAACCATTCTTGACTCCTTCCAAGCAGTCAGCATGAATTTGGTCCTTGGGCTAGAGTTTGTAGACCACTGGTTCATATGACCATAGATTTAGAGCTGGAAGGGCTGGAAGTCATCAAGACCAATCAAAACATTTCAGCAATTGAAGGAAACATACTTTTTTGCTTATAATGAAAGTTGGGGGTTGAAAAATGAGCCAGTCCAGAGGAAATATGTCCTGCCCTTCCCACTCCATATACCATATTATCAGAGACTAGAAAAGTAACAAAAAAATGCATTCTGCCAGTAGTGTGAGAGGACAAAGCTGAGAAAATGCAGTTTCAGGGAGCTTGACCTCTTTGAGTTGTAGAGAAATGCCTTTTCAGGATTCCTTAGCAACTAGGTGAGGCACTGGATAGAGTGCTAGATGAGTCCTTCTTGAGTTCAAATCTAGCATTCAATACTTCCTAGCTGAGTGACTCTAGGCAAGTCACTCAACTCAGATTTCTTCACTATAAATGAAGGATATTAGCAATACCTGGTCATTTTGAGGATCATATGAGATATCTGTAAAGCACTTAGCCCAGTGCCTGATACTTCGTCATTGCTGTATAAATATTTATTCCCCTTTCCCATCTTGAACCTCAGGTCCAGAAGAGAGAACAATGGACACATCTCAGAAGAACTTCATGAAGACTACACAAAAGGACTTCCAAATATTAGAGGCTTACATGACCATCTGTTGTGAGGCTCAAATGAGATAACATGTGTGAAGCTCTTAGAACAATGCCTGGCATTTATTAGGTGCCATATAAACATTAGTTGTAAAAGTGCTTAATACAGTACTTGGCACATTCTAGGCACCATAGAAATGTTTTTGTTATTATTATACGTTTTCTAAGCTTGAATCCATTTTTGGTGTCTATATGTAATAGTTAGAGAGTGTTTCTCAAACATTTTTTGAAGACTGAGGGGTGTTTTTGTACCCATTGTTCTTACTATGTCATTTCAGTAAATGCCTCCATTTAAGAGTTAATTCACATTGGTTCATCAATCTATATCAAGGGGCATACTAAATGGAAGCCTGTATGAAACAGAGGAACCCTAGGGCACTGAGTGAAGAGTATCAGCTGTTCTTTGGGACCTGACTTGCCAATGCAAGCAAGAATAGTGAAATTATCCTAGGCTATACATCAACGACAGATATAGACAAATAGATGACCACATAGACACACACACACACACACACACACACACACACACACACACACACACACACAACCTAGTACCATACTTCTTGGGAAGTTCTTCAATGTACATTAGTGATTTCAACAACACAACTCTAAAATGCCTACAATGTGCTGAGTAGTGTAGACATTAGAATGAAAACACCATAGTTTGGGCTTTCAGGGACTTCACTTGAAATATGAGGAGAATAACCCTATCCTCCAGGTTAACTATTTCTATAGAAAAGTTGATCACAATTCATTCACCATGGCATTAGACAAAGTTTATCTCAGATCAAGAAGAGCTAAATTCAAATCCTACCTATTATAAATACTGGCTAGTGACCCAGGGCAAGTCATTTAATTTTTCGTTGTTTCCTCCAGAATTGTAGTTTGTGAAACAATTGTTCATCTGAATTGGTTGTTGCAAAATAATGAGGAAAAAGGAAGGAAGGAAGGAAGGAAGGAAGGAAGGAAGGAAGGAAGGAAGGAAGGAAGGAAGGAAGGAAGGAAGGAAGGAAGGAAGGAAGGAAGGAAGGAAGGAAGGAAGGAAGGAAGGAGGGAAGGAAGGAAGGAGGGAGGGATGGAGGAGGAGGAGGAGGAGGAGGGAGGAGAAGGAGGAGGAGGAGGAGGAGGAGGAAGAGGAGGAAGAGGAGGAGGAGGAGGAGGAGGAAGAGGAGGAGGAGGAGGAGGAGGAGGAGGAGGAGGAGATTTAAAGATTTGCAAATTGCAATACAAATATCTCATTTTATTTCCACAACTATCCTCAGAGATAAGCACTACTGCTATCTCCATCTGATTGGAGTGCTAGAGGATGGAATACAAAACCCTTGCTAAAGTCTCCTTTATAGAAGGTAGAAACTAGACTTTTTAGTTCATTGCACTCTGTATCTGCTGCTCTGGCTTGTTTCAATTCCACAGAAGATGCCTTCTAGTCTCTACTCCCTGCCTCTTTGTGTGTGTGTGTGTGTGTGTGTGTGTGTGTGTGTGTGTGTGTGTGTGTGTGTGTGTGTGTTGTCATCCTCATTTAATTGTAAGCTTCTGGAGGGTAAGGGACTCTTTCTTTTTATTAATTGTATCCCTTGCACCTATGACAGTGTCTGGAACATAGTAGCCACTTAAGAAATGTTTATTAGATTAGATTAGATTTTACAGATGGGGAAATTGAGTTTAGGGGAGGTATAGTGATGGGCCCAGAATCACACAGCTAGTAAATATCTGAAGTCAAATTTGAACTTAGGTCATTATGACACCAGATACAGAGCTCCATCCAAAGTATCCTCTAGGTAGCTAATTTCCTTCCAGAGGAGAATTTCCCTACATAAATGAAGTAACATATTTAGTCTCCTCTGTCCTATATATATATATACATATATATGTGTGTATGTATGTATGTATGTATTATGTATACATACATATACATATAATACATTTATATATTATGTTTATAATATATGTGAAAAATTAATCTTTAATATATCATAGGTTATAGATTAAATATATTAATATATAACTAACACTGTCACAGTGCATCCTACCCTTCATTCCAAATTCCTACTGTGACACATTGTTGTCACTCTCTTATACTGAAAAAAGGATCTTTTTTCCCTTGATATATTATAATTGTAAAGTAATATGTTTATGATGATTATTTTCCCAAATCACAGAACTATAATTTTTTTAGTTAGCATTTGTACTCATTATTGTAAAAAAACTTCTGCCTTTTAAGCTTCACTGATAGAACTTTCTTCTTAAATTTTTAATCTAATTCAATTTAAATTTTCATAAGATACTAAGGGAGATTGCATTTGAGTAGCCAAGTATCAAATTTGGCATCTCCTAATGCAAGGCATGGTGCTGATGTAGACTCTTTGGGGTATTAACTTCCCTTAAGTAAACCATGAAATAATTTCTTTCATCAAAGAAAAAATGTGCATGGCAGATGCTTTTCAAAGGGTTTAATGAATTATCTCAATTTTAGACCACCCAAGAGTTGAGAGAGGGATCGGAATTGATTATGTTGCTGGAGATCACATGCACTGAGGTATCTGGTAGGCCTAGCAACTCTGGTAATTGAAGATCTTAATAGGCAATGAGGAATGCCCATTAAAAACATTCAACTAGAAATGTATAGTAAATTCCACTTCTCAGAATATCTTCCTGGGATTGTGGAATTCAGAGGGCCAACCAAAAGTAAACTTGTTCTGCTAGTGAGTTCCTCCTTCTCCACAATATAAAGAATCTGAGACAAAAATAGTCTCCATATAAGAGCAAAAAAGTTAGCAACAAATAGAAGAATACCCAGAGGTCAATCAGAAAACTGAAAGAAAGCTATCTAAGCCTTAGTCTCACATGTGAACTAACCATGTGAATGCTTGGGCCATAATAGGCTGTCAGGAAACTACATTTCCTTGAGTGAGTATATTTTTATAACCAAGGAAACAAAGACCTAATAGTCAGTTTTGTATGGCACCAAATGCCTTCCTCGGTCAAAATGATTTCTTCCTTCTCCTGTGGTATTTGATATTGTTCCTACGAGTTTCATTAACTAAGAGCAGGGAATCTTAATTTAGTTACTTAAAGAAATACATTTATCTGTTTGATAATACAAATAGAATAGTAAAATTAATTTTACAAAAAGGAAACAGGCATGAGATGGGTGAAACATGTTTACAAGTATGGCTCAAGGTTTAGAAATTAAGTAGAAATTACATGTGACTTTTAGATACTTTAAACCTGTTCATAATGGATATTTTCTTTCATAGAGATATAAAAGGTGATGCATGCAACAAGTATGGAAAGATATCATAAAATATCTATAAAAATAGAAATTTAATAATCCAATGTTGGTGTGCAAATTATTGACTGGTTATAATAGATATCAAAGTAAGAACTAATAATGATAATGGATAAAGAAGGGAAAGTACCATGTGCAATTTGACTGACTGTATGTCAATCTATTTAAATAATGTATCACCTCTAAAAATAGATATGAGTAAATATGTCTATGGCCATTGCTTGACAAGCTTAAGTAAAGAAGCAAAAGACATAGAAAAATTCTTGGCCCAGAAAATTTCAGACTTCCTAATGAGGCAGAACAATATACCAGTCAAGGGCAACACTTATTTAGAATGTCAATTTTTGAAACTTTATTGAGAAGACGAAAGGCTCTACATACCATCACCTCATAAAACAGATGAAAATTATTGAGAAAATAAAAGAACTTTTCATGGATCTTGGCTTGATATTCAACTAAATTAAAGTATTTGTGGTGAAATTGGAAGGATGGCAACAAACATGAGAAAGTGAACAAATCTGCCAGTATTTTTTAAAAAGCAGTCTAAACTTATCAGGTGGAAAAATAAAATCTAAGCTGTCCCACATCAAAGTCCAAAAAAATGAATCAATATGCCTTTTAAATGGAATAAGGAAAAACTCTTGAAACTGACCAGATACATATGTAACAGTTAAAATAAAGTAAACTGAGGCTCAAAATTTCTCAGCATGATTGATTTATTGGTAAAGCAGAAATCTACCAATAAAAAGGATCAGAAGGATAGACCTCAAATAAGAAGAACAGTTTTCTTTTATGGGTTTTGGGGAGTACAGAACAAAAAAAGAAGAGGATAGAGGATATCATGGGATTGGAGACATGATTGGTTGTATAGCTGAGGCATAAAGGACAATATGATTTGTTGGAAGTTTTGTAGTTGAGGCTACCCCCCTCCTTCCTTCCCTGTGACTAAGAAGTATTTACTGTTTGAGACCACCTGCAAGGCTGCTGATAATGGCCCAAACTTTTGTACAGCAAACCAGACATCTTTGAAAGATGACTAGGTGGTGTAAAGATATTAATCCCATACATTCTTAAAAGCTAGCAAAATTTCCCAATATAAGAATAGATCAGTGATTATCAAGAGAACAGGATTCCTGAATTTAAGTTATTACAAGTTATAGGAATTCTGAATTAAGACCAGAGAAAGAGAGAAAACCATGACTTAAGCAATTATAGGACAAGAGTAATTACAAGATAAAATCAAGTAATTGTAAATAGGATCGATAAAAACAGGATATGAAATCAATATTGATCATTTCATATACAATATAAATTTGTGTTAGTGGTGACAAAATTTTAGAACCATCAGTGGATGAATTTCTGAACAAATTATTGTATATAAATACAATGGCATATTGTCATGTGATTTTTAAAAAGATAAAAGGGACAGTTTCAGAAAAACATGGGAAGACTTGTGTGAACTGATGTCATGTGAAGTAAGCAAAATAAGGAACAATTTATAACATCAACATTATAAATAGAAATCACTTTTGTAAGACTTGAGAAATTTAATCAACACAATGACAATCATAATTCCAGAAAACTGATTATAAATAACATGAAGCATTTCCTCAAAGAGAAGTTATTGATTCAAGATGCAGAGTGGGGATATAGTTATTTTTCCCTACCTGATGAATTGGGGGAATTTGTTTTGATTGTCTAGGCATATTTGTTGCAAGGTTTCTTTCCTTTTCTTTTCATATAGTAATAGAGGAGAGGGATTGGGAAGAAGAGAACACAGACTTTTGTTTATTAAAATATACAATTTATTTTAAAAATAAAGGCAATCAGGAATCAATTCTCAAGATACAACCCTTATCCCTACTCAGCACAAACCACTTCTCATAGATATGGTAAATGAGAAAGATAAGTGAACCTTCTCCTCAGTTCAGTTCATGGAATCCATGATGGAATTAAGCAGACAAGATTCTTTGAAATGAGCACAGCCAAAAGAAAAGAGAGTGAAAGGTTCAACTTCTCTACTTTAAACAGCACAAGCAACCAATCAGAAAAGGCTTCCACCATCCATGTATTAGGGGATGCAACAGGCTTCTTTTAAAGCAAATTGGGCATGCTCTAAACATGACCAGAAATGTTCTCTTTATTACACATTTAAAAGATATTTTGTAAAACCTTAAGCACTATGCTAATGTTACCTATTAGCAACAAAAACAACAACAACAATAATAATAGGAATCTCAAATAGTTTGCTTTTCCTCCAGATCCATCTTATATTATTTAAAGGTATCAAGAATTCATATGGTCAAATTACATTATCTTTTTTAATTTAGGTTTTTTCATTTTTATATTTAAATTTTTTGATGTATTATAAATATATGCATATTATTCATCTTTTAAATGTGTTATCTTGTTACAAAGCAAAGTACTTAAGTAAAACTAATAATGCTGTGATCTCATCTGAAAGTTTACACATTTCATTTCTGTGGCACTACCTCCAACTTTTCTACTTTAAAAAATTAATAGAAATATATTTTCTCCTCCTCACATCCTCCACTTAATTAAGAAAGAAAAAAGTATACCTATTGATCCAGCAATACCATTACTGAGTTTGTACCACAAAGAGATAATAAAGAAAAATACTAATACAAAAATGTTCATAGTTGTGTTCTTTGTGGTGGCAAAAAATTGGAAAATGAGGTGGTGTCTCTTGATTGGGGAATGACTGAACAAATTATGGTATATGATGTGATGGAATTATATTCTGCTATAATGAAGCATAAATTGCTTGATAAGAGCTATAAAGACCTCCATGAACTGATATGAAATGAAATAATCAGAACTAGGAGAACATTGTACACCAAAACTGAAAAAGTGTGGGACAATCATCTGTAACTGACTTTACTATTGATAAGCAATACAATGATCCAGAACAATACAGAGGGATTTATGAGAATAAATGCTACCCACATCAAGAGAAAGAATGGTTGGAATAGAAACACAGATGGAAAACATTTGATTTTTTCACTTATTTATATGTGTATTAGAGATGGGGTTTTGGTTATTAAAAGATTATTACAAAAATGATTAATGTGGAAATAGGTATTGAGTAAATACATGTATAAGCCAGTGCGGGGGGGAGGGGGGGAGAAAAAGGTGCATTTCTTTTAACAAATCTTCAGTCAAGCAAAACCAATTCCCTCCAAAGCTCTACATGAAAACGCATATGTCTCATTGCTTTCTCTAAATCTATCACCTATCTGAAATAGATATGTTTCATCATCAGTACACTGAAATTATAAGTGATGATTGTTTTAATCACAATCTTTACAGGTTTTTAATTTGTTTATTTTTAAAGTGTCTTTAAAATTGTTCTTCTGGTTCTGCTCATTTCATTCATTATTACTTTATAAAAGCCTTTCAAAATATTTCATTTAACTAAATTGAGTTAAAGAAAAAATTGTTTTTTCTCATTCTGATGATTTCACTCTGTATCAGGTTATATGTCTTTCCAAGTCTTTTTCAAAATTATTTGTTTCTTTATTTATTACAACTCAATATTATGCCATCACATTCATTTACTACAACTTATTCAGCCATTCCTGAACTGTTTTATAACCTGTTAGTATTTGAAGATTTGTTTTGTTTTTCACCACCACAAAAGGAGTTTACATATTTATACCTAAGTAATCTATTCTTCTTTCTTTGACTATTTTTTTTGTGTATGACTACCATGGCAAAGTTAGATCAAAGGTCACACTCCATTTAGTAAGTTTTTGTGTATGATTCCAAGTTGTTTTCTAGAATGGTTGTAACCAAACACCAATGAACATGTTTTTCCACAGTTCCTCAAATATTTATTGTTTTCATTGTTTGTATTTTTAGATACTATGACGGGTATGAGGAAAATTTTCAGAATTCCTTTATTTGCATTTCTCTAATTAGTAGTGACTTGGAACATTTTTTTTTCAAATGGCTATAAAGATCTTAGGTTTCTTCCCTTATGAATTGACTGTTCATATTCTTAGACCACTGATAAGTGGAAAAACATCTCTGTCCTTATCAATTTGAATCCTTTCTTTATATATCTTGGAAATTAGGTTTTATCAGGATAGTTTGTTAAATATTTTACTGAGTAATTATTTTTTAATTGTAGCCTTTTAGATGTTTTGTTTTAAAATACTTTAATATTTTATTTAATCCAAATCATTAATTTTATCTTCTATGACACTTTCTATCTTTTTTGGTCATGGTTTTATTCTTTTAGATGTTACAGGTACATTTTCCCCATTTTCCCCTATTTGGTTTATGATGTGACTTTTTATATATAGTTTTTATATCAATTTGGAGCTTATACTATTACAAAGTGTGAAGTGTTGGTCTAAATCTAATTTCTTTCATTTTGCTATTCATTTTCCAGTAGATTTTATTAAAAGGAGAATCTTTATCATAATAGGGTTTTTTGTTTTTATTGAATACTAAAGTATTGAATCCATTTACTTTTTCTGTATGTGGTACACGAAATCTATTTCACTGATCAATTTCTCTTCTTCTTAACCAGTACTAAATTCTTTTAAATAATAACTACTTTGAAGTAGTTTGAGATCTGGCACTGCCAGGACCCCTAGTTGCCATTTCTTTTCATTATTTTTTTTAATATTTTTTACCTTTTCCTCTCCATATGATAACAATAAAAACCAGCAAGAAGAGCTAGAAAGAGACATTCCATTTAAAATTACTTCAGAATGTATAAAATACTTATGCATTTACCTTCCAAGATATATACAAGAACTATATAAATATAACTACAAATAATTGTTTGTAGAAATAAATCGATTTAAATAATTGGGGAAAATATTAATTGCTCATGGGTAGGATGAGTCAAAATAAAAAATCAATGTCATATGTGTCAGCAATCCATCAAACTGCCAAAAGATTACTTAATAGTACCACTTCCTTCAGCCTAAGGGATAGAGAAATTGAAACACAGAGATGAAATGGCTTGTCATCGAGGTTGGTAGGGAGCAAAATTTGAATTCAAACAGGTCAAATCCAAAGCTTTCTTCATTGTACCTCTTCCTCACATTTATTCTCCAAGTGATGATATATGATTATATGAAATGTGAAGATTAAAAATTAAAATTACAAATAACAATGGGAATGAAAAGATGCATGGTGGGCTTTAAATAGATTTCATTTTATTACTAATGATGTTATGGTATAAGAGGGATTATTAAGAAAGTATACTTTTCTCTCTGGTCTCTTATGGCACTTTCTTGTGGCTCTCTCATGAATTTGTCTTATACCTAGACATTAAACATACCATTGTTTGTTTTGCATTTACTTGTTTACAAGTTTCATGTCCTTTAACTAAAAAAGTGGCTTCTTGAGATTTGATGTCTGTGTTTTATTTATTCATAACCATTCAGAGATTTGAATGTAGTATATGTTTAATGAATTATTTTTAAATGAATAACTTTTCACCTATAAAGTTCAAATTATGCTCATTTTTTGCTTTCTTTTTTAAAGATAATGTTATTTTAGCTTTGTTTTGCTGGTCAGAAATAGAAACCCTACCATAAATATATTATAACCAAGGAACCAAATACCCATAAAGACAGTTTAAAACATTGGCATATTTTTGTCATTGTCTTTATGCAGATTTTCCAATGGCTAAAAACTGGCTTTTCTGTCACTCTCCTAACAATAAGGTAATTTTATATGTTGCACCTGGCTTCTACAAATCTGTTTTCTGAGTCTTTTTATTCACTAGAAGGCAACACAATTTAGAATGCCTTTCACCAAATGAAATTCTCGTACTTTTACAATTTAAATGGGACACTAGGAGACTAGTGAAAACAATAACTCATGCATCTTCCTTCATCTATAATATTATGCTAACTTATTCCTAGTCACTTTTATCATATGATGACAAAAATTGCAATTGAAAATTGAATATATTAGTTAATAACCAAATATTTTGTCTATAGGAAGTAAAACATCTTGATATTAATAAAGATCTACATGGCTGATTTCATTCATCCTTTGGATTTTTGGCATTCTGGAATTGTAGACACAGAAAAGAGGCATTCCAACTGTAAAGAGGGGGATTTGGATAGCAATAACTTACAAAGTTTTCTTATATCCTTATAAAAACAGAAGCCTAACATTAGAGCCATAAAAGTTCAGTTGTCACAGAATTCGACAAAGTATGGAAAGGTAGCCCAGGAGGTCATTTCCTGTATTTCTGTCTGTTCAAATTCCTTATGTTCTGACTATAAATTCCAATATATACCCACTCTACATTCAGTATGATCCAGAAGCTTCCTGCTCTGATGACACTTATTTTCATCTGATTCCAGTTTTCCTATCCTAGAATCAGATCACTCATGACTGGATTAGTTAAAATAAATCTACTATCAGAACCTGGTTATTTAAACAAGAACAAGATTGATATTGAAGAAGGTAAAGAGATAAAATTTATATGCTTTTAGTAAATTTTAATGTAGTTTGCAGGAGAGATTAGATGTCTTAATAACACGTAACTATTTACTGAGTGGCACAGAGAAATGGCTCTGTCTCTTAAAGGAAAAATCACTTTAACATAGTTTCCTGCTCTGAAAAATTTGGATAATTATACACTATTCATTTTCCAGCATTGTTTTTGGGAAGTGCTTTGCAAACTTTAAAGCATTATATAAAATAGTAATTTGCTTTGTAAATATTTAATTTACTTATGTATTATTTTTTGTTTATACATAATACATGTGAACCATCGACATCCCTATATTTGATTTTAAGCTCTAAGAATATATAGACCATATCTAAATTTTCATATTTCTTCATAATTCTTAGTGTAGTATTCTATAAACATTAGGCAAGCTGTCCCTTTACATAAAATTTCATCTTTTTAACACCAATATTTACTTAGTGATTCTATGTTATTGAGAATCATAAAATACCACAATAGCATAAAGACTCAAAATTGAAAGTGATCAAAAGAGCAACTGGGATATATGTATGTTGGGCAGAAGAAGGCTACAGGATATAATCAATGATGACATGCTGAAGCACAGTAAAATATATAGTTCAGGAAGTGTACAATTGCAAGAGAAGCTATTTTCGACATAGATGATTTCCAGACCTAGGTATACTGTCTAATTTATTTTATCATCTCCAGTCCCATTTCATCAACTGCCCACTAGATATGTTGAATTGGATGTCTCTCTGGTCTTTCATATTTATTCAAAGGTCAACACTTGTTGATTCTTTTGATGTGGTTCAATCTTTTCAATTGTGTTTGACTCTTTGTGACCTCATTTGGAATATTCTTGGCCAAAATACTAGAGTGAGTATTTTGCCATTTCCTTCTCCAGCTCATTTTATATATATTAAGAACCTGAGACAAACTGAGTTAAGTGGCTTACCCAGAGACATACAGTTAGTAAGTATCTGAGGCCAGATTTGAACTCAAGAAGATGAGTCTTCCTGACTCCAGGGTCAGCACTCTCTCCACTACAACACCTACCTCCACAATATCCCTCTTGCAGATTCATTCCTTTACACTTACATGACTACCACTATAGGTTAAGTCTTCATCAGCTCTTGACTGACCTAAGTGGCAATAGCCTCTAAGTTTGCCTCCTGCCTCTTCTCTCATCTCCCACGTATTCTTCACTCAGCTCCCAAAGTACATCCAATTCTGACCATACACTCACCATGGGGCATTTCTGCTCAATGAACACTATGGACTGTCAATTACCTCAAGAATAAAATGAAATTTCTCCTTTTGACATAACCTACCCCCAATCAACTTTTCCACATTTAGTTATATTCACAAGCTCTCTAGTCCAATCAAATTGCCTGCTTTCCATTAGCTACACAGGGCATGACATTTCTTTTCTCTGTGATGTTGCATAATTTTACAATGACATTACACCACCCCATGGCCTAGAATGTACCCCCACCTCATCTCCCCCTTTTATAATACCTAATTTGCATCAAAGTTCAACTCAAATGCCACCTCCTGCAGGAGGTCTTTCATGATTCCCATAGCAACTAGTGCTTCTTCTCCAAACTGTTACTTACAAATTTTCTATATACCTATATGTATATGTAGATATATGTTTGTACATAAAAATGTAAATATCTACAAATATATTCTATTTCTCCTGAAGAAGAAAGTTCCTTAAGGTCAGTGATTAACTCATTTTTTTTTCTTTGAATATATAGCACCTGACACAATATCCATCATATCATAGAAGTTTAATAAAGGTCCTTTGAGTGACCGGTTGATTATGCCAATCATTTTGTCAAAATAGGAGAAAATATGATTAGCTATAATGCTATATTGATAGTAGTTGAGGTTAAAAGTCTTGGATGAAAGTCTGTAGTTCATTGGATAGGTCTAGAGAAGTTTTGTAATAAAGCATGACTAACATTTGTACAACATGAGAAGAAAGATGTTGAAGTAGCATTATACCAGTGGCTGTGGAGTCAAAAAGATCTACATTTGTTTTGTCCTTAGACACTTTATATCTGTGTGATCCAAAGCACCCAGCCTCTCTCAACTCTCTCAACTCATCTGTTAGCCTTAATTTCTGATAAAATACATTCCAGCTCTAAAATTATTATCCTAAGATTGCTTTGGATTGGTCTATAGTTTTGAAGACTGTAACACATTGATGAGAGCATTGATACATGGAAGTCCTGTGTTCAGAAATTACTGTGGATTTGGTTGCTTGGTTATGAGAAACATGATTTATCAATAAGCCCAAAGGAAAATTATTTCATTCTTCCAATATCATATAAGAAAGGGTTTCTAAAGCTATGGTAACGAATTAGTCTAAGGCATGTTAGCAAGAACATTTTGTTGTTATTGTTCAGTCATTCAGTTCCACACACTCTTCAGCCTGGCACTTTTCTTATGTGTCAGCCTCTGTCACACCAATGCAAGAACATTAGCCATTCTTAATTAAGCTTCTGACTTATTTATTGGGCTTTTGGTTTTCTTTCTTTTTTGCCTTTGAGGTTGGATACTTTCTCCTTCCCTTACTACATGGTCCCTGACTAAGCATCAAAATATAGTATAAAATTATTGGTTTAGAGTATAAAGACCTGAATTAAATTCCTGACTGCTATTTTCTGTGGGACTGAGCAAATCACTTCATTTTGCAGGACTTCAGTTCTTTGCCTATAAGAGAGAACCATAGTCGCATGAGGTGATGTGATTCAGAGGGTTATTCTGCTGAAAGTATTATTAAATTATAAAACATTAGGAAGAGTTATAAATTAACCTCAACTTTTCAGAGCTTTATAATGGGGGTGTCAGCACTTCTTGAACAGTTGGGCAGTTCTGAACTTGCCAAGGGAAAAATACTTGCCATTAGAGCATCAGACCCTAAAACACTCTTTAAGACTTTTAGTCTAGAAATAAGAATCTCATGGTCATTGGGAGAAAGGTGAGTAAAGGCTCCAAATCTCTGATCTTTACAGTCTCTATTCTCCAGGGAACCTGATCAGGGATTTCCTTTGAAAGACAGGAAATGAAATAAGAGGGATACTCATAGCTACCTGGAACATACAATTGTGTGGTACATGTATTAATCAGCATGCTGAACTCTAGCTCAAGACTTGAGAGACTGGAGGAGCTAATTATAACTTGGTAGCAAGGTCACTATGAAATCTCAAGCTTCTCTGATAAAGTAGTTAATGATAAAGTACATCATAGGATCAGAGATGGAGAAATGGAAGTGTCTTAAAAGAATATTTAGTCCAACCCTTTACATGTGATACTGAAGAGATATAAGGTATCTTGATAAGGGTCACCTAGCTATTAAGCATTAGATACAGGATTTGAACCCTGGTCGTCCTAAGTCAAATATTGCATTTACTATACCACACTGCCTCGTAGAACTCAAAGTAAGGAATCCTAGATGGGATAGGTTAGGAGCAGCAGAAATTTCCTACTTGTTCTATAGTCGTGGGGACCTTTATTTGGATTCTCTGGAGTAAAAGCAGGGTCAGTATACTTCATTTCACAAACTCAATGTTATTCTTAAGTCTTGATCTGATTTATGATTCCCATTTCTATAGCAACATTAATAAAAGTGTTGTATGGAAAGTTAAGCAAAGACACAGTCATTGTCTAAGCTGATCCAATAATGCATTCAGATCATAAAATCAGACTCCCCCCCAAGATTTCATCACATTTTAGGGATTTTGAATTGAAAAGCATTCAGAACTGTATAATCCCACCTCTTCTTTTTATAAATGAGGGACATAAGGTGACAACATTTGACTAAATCACAAAAACGAAAGGGAGCAGAACTTAGATGTCAATCTACGTAGTCTCCAATTCAATGCTTTTGCCCATATATCATGATCATCTCTTGTAAACAATGTGCTTAGATTGGGGACCAGGTATGAGAAAAACACACACACACACACACACACAGAGAAAGAGAGAGAGAGAGAGAGAGAGAGAGAGAGAGAGAGAGAGAGAGAGAGAGAGAGAGAGAGAGAGAGAAAGAAGCATTGAGAGAGAAAGAGGGAATCTTTTTCAAAAAGCTATTCATAAATGTAGAATTTAAACTTTCAGCCAGGCCCTTACATTTAAAGAACCTATCTGCACAGTAACTACAAAAAAATTACTTTGACCATATTAGAAACTGGAAGACAAAACTACCTTACATGCCAGCTAAATTATCCCTGCCAAATTGAATTCAATCCAGACAACCTACTTATGATTTTCTAATATATAAAAAGCTTAAAACCAATCCAATCATGTCTTTTACATTTCTATCCCCTTTTTGTGCTTGTTTTTGACCAATGGGAGTAATTATTTTGACCTTTCTGGTGGGAACCATTAATTTCTCATGATTACATAATTCATGTGAAATTAAAATACAACTACAGGCTATATTTTTAAAGGATAAAAGTCTAAAGCCCATATTTATTTACTTAAAAATAAAAACTGTATTTAGTCTTTGTTTTAGAACCCAAATATATTAATTCAACTGTTTGTGTTCTCCAAGAAAATGAGTATGTAAGTCAAATAACTGAAAACAGTATCTTAGAAGTGTTAGCCAACAAATAATAAGTTATAAAATAGAGGAATTTTAGAATACTCAGAATTTTAGGTTTATAAGTAAAAGGTTACATTAGTGTTTCAATTAATGAGTATAATTAATCATAAACACTTGATACAATAATTGATCAACAAATGTTCTATAAATAAGCCTTAGCTTTAAATGCTCAGTACAATAATGATTCAAGTTCAATAGACACTACAACTGTTGAATCTCTTCATGATTCCCTGCTAGTCAGTTATCTGAATGGACATATCTGCTGCTTGAAGCTAATTTCTGTAAGCCTGTGGTAATGATGTCAAGTTGGCATTTAACTATATGCCCAGTATACTACATGACACATAAACACATACTTGTCACACCTTTCTACACAAGAGAGAAATCACAAAAAGTTCTTCCCATTTATTTAGGTCTTCAACAGTACATTAATTCTGATAAAGGTCCATCTAAAGATACCTAGTAGAACACTTAGATTTAGATCTACCAGCTTATTAGGACAGATTGCAATATCTCCATGACTTCCCATCCTTTGTCATTTTTGTCCCAGACCTTCAAAATTCTCCAAAGAGGTTTGGTTTTTGTTTTTTTTTTCATATGTCAAAATCACATAAGATTTATTCAAGATGTAACAACAGAGAAAACTTTATTTACTCACTCTCTGGTTTAATAAGTATGAAATGAGTCATAAACCATGAAAATGTAAGCTTATCAAAGTCCTATGATTACTAAAGTATAAGGGCTCTCTGAAGCAGAGTCTAAATTGAAGAATGCTTCCCTTTCTATAAATGAAGAAATCGAGGCTTTGAAATGAAGTTATTTATCTAATATCAACACTAAAAAGTATCCAAGCTGGGATTTGAACTCCCAACTTCCTGACTCCTAGTCTACTGCCCTTTCCATTATACCACCAGATACTGTCCCTTCTTAGAAGTATGGCATGGGAAAATAAGAATCTGTTTTAGCCTTAAGACTGTTATAAGCTATATAGGCAGAATAGTTGGAAATTTATTTAATATGATTTATTTATTCATTTATTTAAAACCCTTATGTTCTGTCTTAGTATTGATACTTTGCCATTGATTCCAAGGCAGATGAGAGTGAGTGGTAAAGATAAGGCATTTGAGGTTAATTGAGTTGCTTAGGGTCATACAACTAGGAAGTATCTGAGTTCAAATTTGAACCCATAACCTCCCATCTCCAGACCTGGCTCTCTTTCCCCTGAATCACCTAACTGCCACTATTTTATATCATTTATGAAAGACTCTGGGAAGGTTCTCCTGTCCCCAAACACATCTTTTATTTATCTACTTTGTGTTTGAATTCTGCCATTAGAGATTCATTATTTTGGTTTAAGTTGTTTCCTTCTAAACTTCTTCAAAGAGCAAATATTCCTGGGAGACATTTTGGCATTAGAGAATTTTTTGTTTCTGGTCCACAGTGGGTCCAATATACCTGAGTGGGCATGAAGCTTGAGGTTAAAAACAGATAGTAAACTGTACATAAAAGGATACTTTGCCAGGTGGGGAGGAGTCATGTCCTGAATGAGACAAACATCCACTCCTTCGAGTCGTTACCTTCATAGATTTTTGCTGATTATGTACTGCTGCCCAACCTCTGTTTCACAGTTCCTGCCTGTTGCCATTAATCTTTTTGTCCCAGTGAACTCTTTGGCTAGACTTTGGTTTGAGATTCTTGAGATTTAGTTTTCCCTTCCTTACCATGGCTTGAACCACATCTTCCCCCACACTCCCTAACAGAAGGATCGTCACCCCCTAAGCCTATTAATTGCTTCTCATCACCAGCAGAGCTGGGACCTGACATTATTGTCAGTTAGTTTACCAGATTGCTTTCTTCACTAAAGGTCTATCACTAATGGAATCCATTCATTCATTCAGCAAGCATTTATTGAGTGCCTATCATATGCAAAGTGCTGTCTTTGCCCCTCAAAAGGATACAATGATGTATAACCCACAGTCCTCTAGGTCCTCTACAATATAGTTGAGGAACCGAGAGGGTTGGGTAGGGTAAGGAGGAAGCAATAATTTCAGTGTATGTGTCTCCTGGGAAGGATAGATTAGGTGAGAGGCTGCATGGAATAGCTCCTGGGAATCCGTTGTCAGCATGACGACAATGGGTAACTAAGGTGAGGTAACATTATGGTATGAGGATATGATGAAAAAAGAAGACATGAAAAAGACTCTGAAGGTAAACTTGCTTCTTTAGTTGCTCTCCCACCCCCACCCCATGGCCAGCCCAGTCTTAATTTAGGCACTAACCACACCCAGGGGACCATCCTGTATACCATAGAAATAATGCTACCTCTGAGTCTGCTGGGAAAAGTCAACATAACACCAAGCATGCCACAAACTTTCCATACCCAAGGCAGTATTTGCTATCCCGTGACATGGTAGCTGCCATTATGGTCCATAGCCATGAATATTCTCATTTTCTGGTTAAGTGTAAATAATCTCAGAGCTGTTTGTTGTCATAATCTCAGTCCCAGGAGCAGTTTCTATAATCCTTTGTTCATAATCAATGCAATGTAATTTATTCTAAATGACATTTTTATAGTTATGCTAAACTATGACAATTCAGTAATATATGGAGAAAATCCTGACCTGGTTTCAAGGGAGGGTATTGCTGAAATGATGAATCCTTTCCCAAGTCACAAACTTGGGCATTTAGTATATGCATAATTCTGAAAACCAGAATGTCACTGCTATGTCATTTGCTTAAAAAAAAAGCAGCAAAATAACCAGAAAACATATTCACCAACCTCCCAAGTATTACTGGATATCATACAACTTACAGTCTTGTGTGCAAATTATAAAACAGCATATCTACCATGCTCTTAAATTTCCTTAAAAATTGGAGCTGGGGATTAGAAAGAAGGGAGATCATTTATGTCATCTGCGAGATCATTTTGCTTCATTCTGCATCATCCAATCAGGCAAAGAAAAAAGGTTGCTCCATAGTGAAAAAAATATTGGTCTTCTTTATTCCTGGCTGGTTAAAATTGTTCCACTGCCGTTATTGAATTGTACATACCCTAGAGTGGCACAAAGTTTCTGCTTTCTCTAAACCTTCGTGGGACTAGAACACCAACAGTTATTCACAAAGGAAGTAGGATTTAGGGTAACCGCACTAATGAACACTGGACAACTAGACTGGAATTTCACGAGAAACAGCACAGTCATCAAAATATGATTGATTTGAAAGGATTTCCTTTGAAAAATCAAGGATTTCACATTAGGACTGAATTCTTTGAAGGCAACATAATGCTGATTTAGTCGCTTTCTGCTAGTGCCAAAGTTAGCTGCAAAAGAAAGCTTTCCTGACAGGCAAAGAACAGGCAAGACTGTAGAAGAGAAAAGGTGTGTGTGTGTGTGTGTGTGTGTGTGTGTGTGTGTGTGTGTGTGTGTGTGTGTGTGTGTGTGTGTGTTGTGTGTGTCTATGTCTGTGTTGGAGGTAGGGGGCAGTTGGGGGGTGAGCAGCCTAGGCTTCCATTCCCCACCCACCAGTCTCTGTGAAAGATGACTTCAGTCTCTTTCTTAACTAATTCTGTCACTGTAAAATCCTACAGTCATTCTTCCACACATAAAGGAAAATAAGCTCACTAGGTGGACCTAGATGCTTTCAGTTTTAACTATTAACCAATGGTGAAAAAGGCAGAATGCCTAAGTTATGCCTATGTGGCCAATAGGGTAGCTGTGTGTGTCCCACATGACTCCCTTCCCCTGTCTTTCACATGGGTTGCAATTTAGTTCAATTCAGAACTGCAGATAGTACAGCTTTCACAGAAGCGATGGGATGTCTGAGCACAAGTGGCTGACTTGGGAGTGACTTTATGAAGGACTTTTCTGCCTTCCTTAGGCATAAAACAACTGGAATTCTGCACCTGCATCAGAAAAGAACCAGACTGATTCTGCCACTCAGTAGCAAGAAATTCACACAGCTAAACGGTTTGAAATTGTAAGTATGATTTTTTTTTCATAAAGTGCCCTGATTTACATAGTTTATATGTCCTATGCATAAAGTATATGAGACTTTTAAAAAAACCATCTACCTGTGACTGTGGATATTAATGAGAATGCAAATTACTAGAAAAATCATTCTTGACCAGATGTCGTCTGTTTCAGTCCAAAAAAGATAAAAGAACAAAAAATAAATAAATAAAAGTCAGTCATCCCTTAGGGTTGTTACATGAGGCTGCTCGGCAGAACATAGCTATGTGCCCGCTTTGTTCATAAAGAAAACCTAAGGCAGACACATATGTATTTTGTTCTTTTCTATTGGGTCTCTGTGTCTAATCAGGTTTGAACTGTCCCCAAGAAAAATAAAAGACAAACTTTGCTGACTCCTTTGACAAGGGCACTATAGACTTTCCAGACATCTGACAGTTATTATAATTAGCAATGAAAGACAGCGAAGGCACTTGGGGGCAAATAGCTCTTAAATTTTGAACAATGGATCCAAGCCAGGGCTTGCTTTCTATTTATTTTTTTAACCGCCCTCTCCATTTTTATAGTATTTATAGTTTCTGGAAGGGTTGCAGAGCTTATTTTTAAAATAAGAAATAAAACCCAAACAGTTCTGCAGGAGTCTGAAATTGGTCAGTGCAATGGCAGACTGGAGAGACAGCTTTAATGTCTCAGATTCCAGCCTTCCATGTATAAAGAATTTTTTCCCCCTGAAATTCCTAATAGGGTGGAGTGAGGAGGGGGAGCTTCTTCGCAGCAGATTCCAGACGGAAAAATAATTTTAGGTTTCTCTTTCATCTTTACTGGCTAGCAAAAAGATATGATTCGCATCTGAGTTGCTTTTCACGTAAGATTTATGGACTTCAAATAGAAGCTTAAAAAAAAAAAAAAAGCAAAGCTCTTGGTTTTATTCTTAGAAAAGAAAATCTAACCAAATGGGTAAAATAGGCTGTTGACTTACCACTTCTGCCCTTCTACACGGGGATAATATAACCTAGCAGAGCCTTCTGCCTTTACTTCCAGAATCATGGAAATCTTTTAAAAGTTGCATGCTAAGAGTCTCCTGGGGGTGCTAGTTGGGGAGGGGGGGGCAGTGAAATCAAATCTGTTTTTCATGGATGCATCAGGGCTTGCTCAGTAACAAAGCATGGGAGGAAAAGAAGAGTTTGTGGGGCAAATGTTATTTTGGTGGTTTAAAAAAGCATATTAACTCTCATAAAGAAAATTATTGAAGGGCTCCAGACATGCCTAATTATGGCTTAAATAAATCTGCTCCAGCAGAGGCTTGTGTGTTCTAATTGGGGAGAGGAGGGAGGCACCGAGACTTTAGGATTAATTTTAAAGAAGGACTTCGACGTGAATTTTCACATAATCTTTTAAAAATACACCATTTAATTTTCTTTGTCTGCCCTCATGTTATCTACACCTCCCCCCACCACCGCCCACTGTGAGCTGAGACACCTGAAGGCTAGACATAATGATCAACAGAGCTCTAGCCTGTCTGGAGTCCACCAGGTTTTTTTTTTTTTCCTCCCCTCTCTACAATCAAGGAGCCTGCACGCAGCAATGCATGCCAAGCCTATTCCGCTGCTATGTGCAGATCAGGGATGGGAGTCTTACACACACTGCGGAAAGATTAAAGACAACAATATCCCCTTTCTCTTACCCTGGGCAGCCTCAATTTTAACCCTTTCAGTGCCCTCCAACCATATGCCTTTTCCATCGTAACCCAGGTCTCCAGAGACCCAATAACTCATGCAGCATATCATATACCCCCGCCTGACTGATTTAGAAACCAATTCCCTAATGCCATTCCACATCTGGATTATTTAGCATCATCAATACACTTCTCCACAAGGAATCGTTTGCTTATAAAAGCACAGTGAGGGTGGTTGGAATGAATTCTGCAGCAGGAAGACTGCAAAAAGTCCGAGGTTAATGGGGAGTGACTTCCAAACCTTGCAGTAGATTACAGCATAGCTGATGATGCCATTCATGAAGGCATGAAGGTCTCTCTCTCTCTCTCTCTCTCTCTCTCTCTCTCTCTCTCTCTCTCTCTCTCTCTCTCTCTCTCTCTCTCTCTCTCTCTCTCTCGCTCCCGCCCTCTCATTTCCCCCTCCCTCCCAACTTCTATTTTCCCTCTCTTTCTTTCCTCTATCTTCCCACACCCACACCCCATTTCTCTCATCTCTCTCTTCCTCTTCTCCTTTTTCCCTTTCTCCCAAAATACTCATGCAGTTACATCAGAGAGAAATCCAAATTTTCAGATGATGTCATCACTTTCCCAAATTTTGCCTTCGTGGGAAGCATTTCCAATCACCAATGTCTCTTCAATTGGGTGTGTGACCATAAGAAGTTCAGGTATTTGTGGGGTTAAACTACACCCACGGGCAACCCGTATTAGAGTCTTGGCCATCTCTTAAAGATGTGTCCATATGGCACTCTGGCACTCTGGTCACATTTATCACAATAAGATAGGCAGTTTCCCTGGGTCTGGAGAGCTTTGTTAATATAATGGTTGTGTTCACTTCTATTCCAGAGGTGACATAAATAGGAAGAGAAGATTTAATAAAGAATTTTTAGGTTTTCTGAAATAAAAGATATTAAATAAAGTGACATTTGATTGTGATTTTGCTTTTTCTTGCTATATAAAATGCCCTAAAATGAACCTTGCTAATAGCAATTTCCATAGAGGGAGAAGAATGTTATGCCAAATGAGTTGTAAAGAATGATGATTTCATATGTTTAACTATCTGTACATGTTCTCATTGGATAGTGGGTGGGTTAAATTTTTTCCGGGCTGGGAAATTTCCTGTATTTATTTTCTAGCATTTTTAAGATTCCTATAAATTACAATTGCAGTTCACCTTCTTATATGCGTATTTTTAAAAGTACAACACAACAGTATTTTCCTAAAAGTCAACTGAATTTTATTAATACAATGCAATGCACATACAAGCATGCATATAAAAATTATATATATCAGAAAACAATTGTTCACCATTTTAATATACAGATTTGGTTCAATTTTTACATGTTAAAATATCTCGACATTTCATGCTGTGTACTTATTGAAGAAAAGCGTATATTTTAAGAGGACTTTCAAAATATTTGTAAAGTGTTCTAATATATCAAAGAGGTATGAACTTTACTAAATTAATGTGACTTTAAAAATCAAAACAATCAAAAATGATTCCCTTCTTTAATATTGCTCCTGTTGAAAAGGTTATTCCATAAGATATAACTTTATCAGTTGACACGTTATGAACTTAGACACAGAACAGGTCACACAAGTTGGGTGACATTCTATGTGGGAAGACTCTGAACTAATATGTAACTTTTTGGACAAACACTTAGGCCTCAATTTGTAATCTCTCCATGGGCAGTTCTTTTAGGAAAGCCTCAAAGTTCTGCCTCTGAGAGCTGCAGAACTCATTTGGATTATTAAAGAAAGAAAAAATGGATAAACAGTAGGATTGAACTTTCAGTTACTTTGTGACAACAGAACACAGAACCACCCAGTGAGGTACAGGTTACTAAAAGACATCTTTCAAAGAAATAGTCAAAACTACGTAACTCCAATTCAAGAACAAGTATTTTTTCAGTGCATTACTGAGAAAGAACAATTTATGAGAGTACAGTTTGCTCTTATATTCAATGGCAGGGTACACAGCACTGCATGGATAAATGCATCAATGGATGTGTGATATGGAAGATATATAAAAATGTATATTTCATGTTATATTAGAATGCATCTCTCCAAGCTCATTATTTTCTTCCTCTTCTTTAAAGCAAAATTACCATCTTGTTTAAATACACATAAGCTATGCAGGTGATGTGTGTTTTGTTTTTTTTAATTAGCAAAGAAGTTTACTGGTTGGTGGTTTTTTGTTGTTGTTGTTGTTTTTTAATATGTGATAGAAAAACCAGACTAATATGTGTTTTACAGTTTGAATTTCCATATGTGTCAGCTGAACAGAATTTGGGTAGAGAAATCAACTTGTACTTAGCACGAAAAAACATATAAGTGACTAAGGATATATTTTGATCATTATGTACTTACTGTGCATCATGCCTCATCTAAAAAATATTAGTTTTGAATCTTATAAGGACTGGCTCAAAATATTGCACTTATTTAAAAAATTGAAATATTCTCTGAATCCAAGTGTTCTCTTCTTTCTCCTCACCCCCAAATACTTTCATCATGTTCCTAAAAAGTAACTTCAGATTTGTGGATTCTTCCTGAAAGTATAGTTTGACTTTTTCTCCCCTTGGTCCATCTACTCCTTTGAAATATAGACAATGTTGCATTGTGTGTAGAATGCATGGGAACATCAAGTGAGTGGAGAAACATTTTTTCCCCTAACATTTTTCTCTTTAAGTATAAACGCAGATTTTTTCATGGAGTGGAAACAGTTCAAGATTCTTTGCACAACTTCTAGCAGATCAGTTGCAAGGAGCAAAAGTGCTCTGAGAATGATTGAAAGCTTTAGGGCCAGAACCTCAGTGAAGCTCAGTGAGGCACTGGGGTCAAATGGGCTCATGCATCACAGATAGGAAATGGACTGTGCCATGCATTTTTCTAGATTTTTTAAAAAGTGCACACATTTGTGCTATTTGCTAGAAACAGATTTGAGGTTCATTTTTAAGCATTATCTTTCCAAATATCAAGACTGCAAGTGAATGTAAATGAAATTCTGCATGGTATAGCTAGACCAGATGGCCACGTGCTCTTTTCTTATTTAGATGAGACTTTTCCTTTCAATAACATCTTTCTTCCTGACCTGCTTAAAAATTCCAGCGAATGAAATCAGCACAGGATTTTCAATTCTAATTGACCATGTGCAGAGGAAGGGCTAGTAGAGAAATCAGTAGGGCCATTGTGAGGTTCCCTGCATCAATCTTGCCTTTGTGTTTTGCCCTTACTAGCCAGAGCCAAAATAATTAAGAATATTTAATTTATATTAGTTTTGCTATGACTACAAAACTAGCTAATTCCCAATGTAAATTAC
Organism: Monodelphis domestica; assembly: GCF_027887165.1. Taxonomy (NCBI): domain Eukaryota; kingdom Metazoa; phylum Chordata; class Mammalia; order Didelphimorphia; family Didelphidae; genus Monodelphis; species Monodelphis domestica. Next base: position 100,394,311 of record NC_077228.1, on the reverse strand, counting down.
TTGAGTCACTACTTCTGCCCTTTCAACACCAGTAACCAGGAGATGATTCTCATACATGTATACACAGTCCCTCTTTCTCAGCCATCTGGGCAAACAGGTTCTGAGTTAATTCTCTGAAATAAAAAAAAAAAGTCAAAGAAAATTTAGTGTAGTGGTTGAGGTAGGCTATGAATATAATAAAATGTCATAAATTTCCTGAAGTTGGCACCAGAAATGACTACAGGAAGTTATAGGAAGGGATCTTTATTTAATTTTTATTTTTAATTTGGAGGAAGAAAGAAATCTGCTTAACCAAATGCTTATTACTCCAGAAGCTTATTCCATCCAGGCAGAAGCTTGGGCCATAGCTTCTTCATGATGTTATTACCCAGGCATTTGGAATTAGCTTTAGCAAGTAATAGCATGGTATGCAAGAATGGCGCTCTCATTTAATGAGGCTTAACAGAGTTCGCTTATGTAGTTGAAGTATTCTTAGCCAGCACATCCATGAAATATACAGAAGAGACAGAAAATGCCAAGATTAGGAGGTACTGACTTATGTCTGTTATTTAAGTGCATTCGATATATTGAAGATACCATACATCAAAAAGTAGTTGTTTGTTTTATTCTTCTAGTTAGTAATTTACTAAAATAGCCATGCTGATCTTGACTGATGCTAAAAAAAGATTCTGAGAGAACTTTTTAAGTTTTTTAAATTAAGAATAGACACAGTGGAAATTGAGATCATTTTCCAGGTAAAGACCTTAGTTGGACTTGGGTCAAAATCAAACATTAGATATATGCAGAGTTAAGAAAATCCTCAGGGGAAAAATGCTAACAGGAGGCAAGCCTTGGAAACAATGGGATAAGAAGTAAAGTCTAAGAAGTCAGTATTCAAGATATTTTATTAATATATATATATATGCAAGATGATTGATAAGTATTTCTAATGTTTCCATATTTTAATTTTCTACATATGTAAAAAAAAAGTTGAGATGAAGAGGGGATTGAGAAAAAAATAAATTATATTTTTTAAACTTGTAGCTGCTGTTGAACAAATCTTAATGCAGATAACCATAGCTCGCTCTCATTTGGGGGGCTCTCTTCTTTAGGCACCATAAGAATGAATAATTTTTTTAATTTCATAGGCTCATTGAATTTTTTCCTTTGTGTAGAGGAATATGTTAAATTTTCATTTTATTAGCTCTTGCAATAATGATAAATATCACAGTGAAAATTTCATCATTAAAAATGAACTCCAACAGAAGCAGGAAAGTAGTTGGAATCAATGTGACATAATAAAATGCACCCTACATCTTCAATCAGAAAATTTGGATTTAATATTAGCTGGGCCATTTACTCTCAGTGGGATCTTAGACAGGCTATTTACCAACTCTGGACTTCAGATTTCCTATTGGTAAAATAAAGGGCATGGGCCCAAAATTGCTCTCTAAGTTTTCTTCCACCTCTAGTCTTAACATTCCATGAAGCTAAAACTGACTATATGTGATTCTAAACACAAAGGACTTTCTTAAAGCCACCATCTTCTGCAATGATAACATTTTTGTTACACGTGTATGATGCCGGGCCACATAAAGCATGATAAGTCCCTGCCTCTGCTAAGCCTTTTTCATTTCTTTGTAGTACCATGAAACATAGGGTACTTTAGACATACTTCTGTTGTCAAATCATGATTAAGAACAAAATCCATTTGGAAAATAGATCTCAATTGATTGGTTTTAGTTCTTGTTTTTTTTTTGTCTTTTTACTCTGCCTCCCAGAATGAACAAAATATACTGTGGGTCTTTAGTCCAGAAAACAACTCAAAGGTGAAAAAAAGAAGTAAGAAGAATGTAAAGTTTCCAGTATTGATTGAGCATTTCACAATCTCATTTTTGCTGTCCATTGACCAGATTATAATAACTCATCCAATAACTTCTATATATTGGATAAAATACTCAAAATTCATCTAGTGTCATGATTTTATATGATTGAAGCTATAAAAATTTTTAGTAGAACCATAAACTATATTCTTTTCTCTTTGTATTGTTATCTAATAAATAGAGCTAACTCTTAATTATTCATAATCAAGAAGTATCATGGATAATTCCAGGGAAGAATGACACCTTAAAGTTATTTTCATATGTGTTTGGAATATATTTTTGCATTTTTAATTTGCCCATGGTGGTTGGAATTTATAGATTATTACAAGTATATATACATTATATATGAATATGTATATTAAAGATAGGATCATAAATTTATAGCTAGAAAGACCTCAGAGGCCATCTAGTTTAACCTACGTATTTTATAGATAAGGAAACTAAGATCCAGCATAGTTAAATGACTTACCCAAAGTCATAGTGTTAATAAGTATCAGAGGCAAACAAAATTTGAACTAGTTAGTGCTTTTCCTTTCAATCTGGTCCCAGGAAAAGCTCTAGCCAATATTAAGTTATTAAAAGTGCACAATACCTGCCTATGATATCATCTCTCTTTCTATACTGGGGGACTAGATTTAACATTGGGAGACCAAGATGCCAGGGAATATGGTTTCTTTTTCTCTTCTGAGACATTAATTTTTATCCACTTCTAAATTTCTTATTCATAGTTACATGGTTCCTAATGATCCTATGAGGTTTCCCACCACTGTCTCAGTTCTAAATTTTTCCACTTAAAATTTTAACCTCTGCTTAATGGCCCTTACAATTCAGTCTCAAAACTTCACCATTATTTTGAGGAAATGTATGCCTAGGAGCTGAGGAAGGATGGGTAATACCAAAGCCAGTTTTGATGTCTTGAAATTCACAATCCTTCAGTTTATAAAACAAAAATCACAGTGTAATCAAATGACTTTAGTTTCTTCAGCTGGTCCCTTCTCCATATTATCTGCCCAAAACTAAGATACCTGATCAATACTCTCTTTTTCTAGACTTGGGGAAAAGTTCACACCTTCCCTGAAAGGAGTAGCCAGTTTAACTTAAAAGGCCTTTTTTTTGTCAGTACTCCTGCTGGATTTAAGTAAACAAGATCTTGCTTATATCAACAAAGAATTTAAGGAAACCAGTAGGTGATAATGCCAATTCGAATTTCAAAGTGAGATTTGTATTAGATAATCTGAAATTCTAGTAATTTGCTCATAATAGTTGAGTTTGGAAATGCGTTCTTTGACATGAGGTTTAAGTCATGAAATTCTCTAAAAATCTCTTTCTTTTTAAACTATTTTTAAGGAAGGATGCAGTTTAATGAAATATATAATACATATATATATATATATAAATCTTATGTTATATCATTGTATGATAGTGAAGTTATTTTACAAACACTGATTGCTATTTTTCAATTCAGCAATTTCCCTAGACATTATTGAAAGCATATAGAAGTTTCATTGAATTAAGTTGGTCATCAGCCAATAAATATGCAGGCTATATAGAAAGGGAGGAGCTTAAAAAGTGAGTGATGACAATGCTAAGGTAAAAAATCTCTTTTGGTTGGTCAAGAGATTTCCAGAGCTTAGTTTTTCTGGTCTCTACATTAAATGGAAGGAATGGAAGAGTTTTTTGATACCGTTTTTTTTTTTTAAAGGAAGGCTAAGTCACTGGTCATTTGGTTGTATTTATGGATTACTACATTTTGAAAAGAAGAAAACCAGAGTTGTAAGATGACACTGCAGGGGATGTCTGGACTTTTCAACTGAGTCTAAAGTCTGTTTAGTCAATGCCTTAATGCTTGTTTTTGACCTTTGCCCTCTTCACTCCTCCCTGTTCCAGGTGCAACATTTTTGCAAATACTTTACCATTACTGGAAACTTTGTACAGGTTTCACATGCTGTTTAAATAAAATATCCTGCGAGGGGGGTAGAGGGGAGAGAGTGTGAAACTAGCATATAGATCTGCTTTCCAAGCTTCAAGAATTTAAGAGCTTGTATCAACTTGTGCATATCTTCTCATAATTAATAAAAAAAAAACTTGCTGTATATCTCTGCTTAAAAAATAATTATGAGAAATAACTACCCAGATGTGAAAGTTTAATTTAAACTGGCAGCATATTTCCAGTTTTGGTCAATTTTAGCAAGAAGATACATGTACTACATTAAAGAGTGATACTTTTAATATTTCTTTAAGTTAATTTCCTTTGCAATGTAATGGTAAACAGAAACAAGAGTGCATATTGTTATAAATCTTTGAAACAAACCGTGGATTTTTTTCTACTAAAATTAATTAATTTCTCCCACAATTTTTCATTGTACAGTTTGGAAACAAAAACCAGAAATACTTAGAGTTACAGAATGCATTTAAAGAGACTTCAGAGACCACTTTGCATAAATGCCAGGGAGGACAGATGACTTCCCCAGGGTCACACAGATAATTAAGTGTAGAGCCTGGATTAGAACTCAGATTATTTTTACGATCCCTCAGCCAGTGCTCTCTCCACTCTACTTGAAATACCTAAAGTTCTATCCTGAAATCCAGAAAAACCTTAGATGAATTCAATTAAATAACATTCAGCTGTGCCTGTGCATAGGTGTATACAAATGCACGGAGAACAAGATGCTTAACATTCTACCCAAAATAATTTTAATTTGAACAAATGATTGCCCAGATGTACTCTAAAGTAATATAAAGACTGAAAAGATATTCATCAAGGCTAGCACTTCCAGCACTTCCAAATGAAAAGGAAAACTTTAGTCATTCCAGATGTTTTGTCTGCATGATATAAAACATCCATTTATTTGCACAATTTTACATAGAACTTTTTTTTACTTTTGTGCTGAAGGTTTGCTTTTATGTAAACTTAATCCAACTATCCTAAATTATGTAAAAATTAAATAAGATTTACAGAAGAAATGACACAAGACATTCCTAACTTTGGAAGGCAATAGGCTTTTTAATTATGTGTGTATATGTACATACATATACACCTTTACACAAGCATATACACACAATTATACTTAATTGCTTTTTAAAACAAGAAGAAATAATAAAAAATTTAACATAAATTATTTTCTGAAATGCCAAGTATATAATCATTGATTCTCCTTAAAATATTAATGGGAATGATACAACCACATGGCCAGATTCAGTGTTTTGGAATTAAAAATAATTATAGTTGGTCTGATCAGCTTTAACTTAATTTTAACATGCTGATCAGGAATGAAGACTTTGGAATGAAAGTCTTCTTCAGGGTTTGCAGAAAAAGGGAGAGCATGTAGATTTCCATTTTGTTGAATTTAGAAATAAAACTGGGACAAACTCAATGCAAACCCTTCAGATGAATTTTTTCCTCAGGTATGTGAAGTATCACCATTTCACATTTTAACTCCCACCCCTACCACGTTCATGCTAAGCTCTTGATCTTGCTGAGGGAACAAGATGAAAATGATTTAGTTAACATTAGCTTTAAGATAGATCAGAAATGTTTCCTTGTAAGCTGCACACATTCATGCATATACATATATGCCCCGCATTGCACAATAGGTTAAAATACAGCACTTTGCTTGTTCTAACCACTCTAAATGAGGACTAAAATTGCCAGCAGTTGAAACAACAAAGCAACATAAGTAATAGTTGAAGTTAGGCGATCTATTTACAGGCTGCAGTTTGAACTGAGTATTAGACTGGTTTCCCCAAATATTAGGACCATGCATTCATGAAAAGTTGTTTAAGAAGTAGTTTCCTATGTTGAACAGTATCTCTCTATTATCTTGTACTAAACCATTGGGGGAGGGATGGAGGCCTATCTGGACTGCCTTCATTTGCTGCCACAGTAGTTGTAAGCTTCATTAAAATAAAATGTCATAAGGAGCACATTGGTTGCATTAATTTAAGCTTCCTCAGAAGAGAACTTCAGAATTACATGAAGGTGAGTTTAAATGCAATGCATTTCCTCTCCCCCCTCCTCTGTTCCCCCTTGTCTGCCCTCCCCCATCCCATTCCATTAATCTGGTTGTTGTATGTCAGAGGATACTTCCCCCTCCGTTTTAAATTGAAATCCTGATCTTGCCTAAAGGTGGAAATGGGCAACTGGATTACCTGTGGTTAGATACTTGAGATCATTATCCACTGAAACCATTTTCAACTGACTTTTCTAAACTCTGTGTTCATTCAAGATTAGAAAATTGGTATTTACTACTAGTTCTTTACTCCAGGCAACCTCTTTGACCAACATAGACTAAACAGAATACAAAAATATGAAAACAATCTGAGCAACTCCATCTTCCTTCCAAGTACAAAGTGTGTATGTAGTCCATTGTGAAACTTGAAGAATCTGACTCATTATTCTTTTCACTGTGTCTGCAGTCTATATGTAAAAACTAACATGACTGTTTTGACTAAGACCTCTTTTCATTTCATATTTTTAAAGAAAAGTTTTGACATTAAACCGTTTTACAAAATCTCAGGAAAATGATTTGATTTTTTTTTCCTTTTAGAGGGAGTCAAGTAATCAAGGTTTGCACGTGCAAACAGAACTTTGGCTTGATTTTCTTTTAAAAAAAAACTAATGCCCCCATAGCACCACAGGCAAATGTGAATTGAGGATATTGTTAGGCTGCTATTAATGGGCTATCCTTTCTGGTCACAGTGGTCAGTAAGGTACCTTCTGGGGGCACATTAGCTTTTGCTAAAGTTTAAAACTCAGCAGTGATCTATATAAAGTTATTTTTATTGACTGATGTCAAAAGGCACTTACAGGGTTTTGGTTGTCTCAGAGAGGCATCTTTGTTTGGTGCCAGAATTTACAGTGTACCTGAGAGAAATTTTTTGCCATTATCCATTTTCAGTGCCAAGTTATAGGGCCACATTCAGGGTTGTTTTTAGCCCTCTTCTTGATAGCTGGCAAATCACTGGAAAAGTCTATACTGAATGCTTGGAACAACATTTTTTATCCCTAAAGATGCCAGCATTCTTTCCATCTAAGTATTTTTCCTGTGAATGACTCTCATTTATTTGTTTCTCTTTATTCTAGAATTGTAACCTATTAGCTTCTATCCTAAGGCTTCTAATTCATTCTTTTTGTTATTTTTTAAGTTGCCATTTATTTTTATTTATGTATATTTCATAATATAAAATTAACACAACCAAAATATAATACATATGATTTGTTATATATGTGTAATAAATTATATTAAATATACTTAGGTAATGGAAACAAATTCTCACCTTGTTTATGGCCAAACATTTTCATCTCATTCTTTTTTTCTTCCTCCTTCCCACCTCTCCTCACTCCCTAAGAAGGTAGGTAATATGATATAGGTGGTACATATATGTCATATAACACATATTTCTCTGTCATGTTGTGAACCAAGACACATATTGCTTACATTAGTCAAAAATTCCTGGAGGGAATAAAGTGAAGAATGGTATATTTTAATCCACATTCAGAGTCTGTCTGTTCCTTAAATTCATTTTTGATTAGGGAAACATGATATAATGGATGGAGGTTTGGAATTAAAATTAAGAAATAGGAGAATTATTCTCAGGACATCTACAAACTGGATCTGTGATTTTGGACAAAGTCACCTCTGCAAGCTTTAGTTTCTTATCAATAAAACAATGGATAAGAGTTAACTTGGCATCCTGATAGAGAGCTATCCTTAGAGTAAAAAACAAAACAAAACATGGATTAAAGAATGATCTCTGATACATACTGTATTGGCTGTGAGACCCTAGGTAATTCACTCACCTTCTCAATGCTTCAGGCCCATTCCCTAAGACTAACTTGCAGACCTGATGCTGGCAGGCATTATTAGAGAGGATTTGTTCCCCAAGACTTCCCCTATACCAATAAAATTCCAGGTTTAGGCCAAACTTTCCTCAATTTCATCCAATATCAAGAGGTTTGAACTAGATGATCTCTGATCTCTCTTCCAGATTTCTGAGTCAGAAAACATGTAAACTTTTAAGAAGTTACCCAAGTCTGAATTCTTTAAGTGACAATAACTTCATAAACCAGAGAATTAGTTTATCTCTTTCCTTTTTATTATATTCATAGCTAAATTCTTTAGTGCCTTTGCTGTGTTTCTTTCTTTTCATTCTTTTGATTTTATACACCCTATACATATCTTCTCCACGATCATTCATTGCTTGATTTTTTCTGCTTTCATACTTTAGTTAAAATGTATCATATAGAGAATGATAAAATATAAGGAACTTTATAGATCATCTAGTCTAAAATCCTTACTTTATCAAGAGGCAAGCTAAAGCCAATAATAATATTTGGATCTGTGCTTTAAGGTTTGCAAAGCAGCACCTACTTGATCACATTTGATCCTTACAACATACTTCCAAGGTGAGTACTGGAGAGATTTTTTTCCCCCTATATTTTAAAAATAGATAAACTGAAGCTCAGAGAAGTTAAATCACTTCTTCATGGCTATATAACTAATTCATGTCAGAAAGAAAGTTGAGGGGGGCAGTTAGGTGGTTCAGTGGATTGTGAGTCAGGCCTAGAAACAGGAGGATCTAGGTTCAAATCTGGACTCAGATATTTCCTGCCTGTGTGTCCCTGGGCAAGTCACTTAACCCCCATTGCCTAGCCATTACCACTCTTCTGCCTTAGAACCAACACATAGTATTAATTCTAAGAAGGATAATAAGGGTTTTAAAGAGAAAAAAAAAAGTTAAAACTCAGTTCTCTTCTGACTTCTAAGTCTATTGCCCTTTCTATCATAGCAGATTACCTCTATTCCCTAGAAATGCCCCAGCAATTCATTCTGTACTATTATCTTTGGGGTAAATCCTGCTCATCCACAAAAGTTGGGTCATGGTATACACCTTCAATTACCCTGAACCATTCACTCTATATAATATAATATAATATAATATAATATAATATAATATAATATAATATAATATAATATAATATAATATAATATAATATAATATAATATAATATAACATAACATAATATAATATAATATAATAGGAAAACAACCAATAATTGCATCTCTATTTTAGGGCCACAGCAATTTGATGTAACCATGAGGCTTTCCCGATAGCTGATGTGGACAGTGAAACTTTGAGTAATAGCATGGAAATCATTCAAAATGAACCTAAAGTTTATCATATTTTGTGCTAAAAAGAATAGTTGAGAGATATACGCAACTGGTCAAATTTGTCTCAGTAACAGAATAATTACATAGAATGACAACATATTAAAAGGCTTGGAAACAGATTAAAATGAATGGTGGAATTGTCAATGTTGGTATGGCCCTGGCCTCCTGGAAGATTCAATATATATCTTCTCTTTAGAGCTGTTGAAGATATGTTGTATAAAGGTACATGTCACATACTTAAATATATTGTTTACTCGATTGCACATATTTTCATAGTTCAGAAGAAAAAGTTTAGCACAAAGGCAAGATTCATTGATCTCACAAGATCATTGAGTTAGAGGTCTAAGAAATGTATGATGATAATGTGAGGAGAATTATATAGAATAAGAAGTATGATAAAAACCTGAGAAGGAATGGAATTAAATTTGTAAATAGAAAAAAATTGATTCTGAGGATTGGATTGAATTTATCATTTTTAATCCAAACTCAAAAACAATTTGATTATGGCATATTTATATATGGTTTATATGAAATGATGATTAATATCAGAGGTCATACCTATATTATATACTTAATGGTAGGTTTGAAGCACATTAGTTGAATATTTATCCTCAAATTGCCCTATATACTCCATGGAAGTAATATATTCAATTTACAATAGATTTTTTTTAATTAAAGGTTTACCTTCATAAAAACTGAGAAGGAATAAGAGAATACAGCAATCAGAGGTTTAAAAAAAGGAAAGACTAGAATAGAATGCCTCAAAATGTTATTTTTTAATTTGATATTTGGGGGATTACTTATTTATTATAATTAACTCCCTATTTTTGGAAGGATGATATAGTTTTTTAAGAAATCATAGACTTGGAAGGACCTTAGAAATTATCTAATCCATGTCTTTCCTTATTCAGATAAGGAAACTGAGGTCTAAAGATGTTAAGTAGCCTAGGTAGGACTAGAACCAAGATTTCCCTGAATTCTAATATAATTCTTTTAATTTTTTTTCAGGAATCTTTTTGAAATATCTATCCCCCACTGTACATGCTTTGCTCAGCTCACTGTTTAGTTTAGATCTAAATGAAAATGATTATAAATTAACACATTTTTGTTCATTGAACAGGTAAAAGATTTTCTGACAAAGGAAGGTGAAGTTTCTTGGTAGAATAATCACTTATTCTACACTAGAATAGCTTATTTAAGTCAACAGAATTCTTATCCTGAACTGTCTTATAACAAGATACAAATACAAACCACTTATTTTTTACTTCAGTTTTCTTTTAATTAGTAAAAGAAGGCTGACTACTTCTTAGAGGACTGTTGTAAACAACAATGAATACAAAATAGATCGTAGATATAAAGTTGGTTTGAAAAGTATTAATCATATAAATGCCAGGCAGAGATAATTTGGTGAAAAATTATCTCTCATCTCCCCTTCAAATTTACAGAGACAGTCAAGATATTAATTTGTAAGGCAAACCTATATATTAAATATAATTATACTAAACATATCAGTCCAACTGTCCATTTATAATTTCCAGCACATTTGTTTTAGCATGTGAAGACTCCTATAAAATTAATTTTAACAGTATTTGATAACATTTGTGAAGAAGATAGATCATCAGACATGGAGTTAGAAAGATTTGAATTCAAATTTGACCTCATATGCTTCCTACTTGTTCAATTAGTTCCCTGGTTAAGTCACTTAACCCTTGTCTGACTTAATTTCCTCATATAAAATTAATATTAACATAATAGTTGAGCTATCTTTTTGGCATCCCCAAAGCTATATAAAATAGTTAGATTATTATACTAGTATTGAAGAAATAATGGAACCCTCAGACAAATGGCTCCGATGTTTCAAACATGGAGAATTTATGAAAAGGCTTAGGCAAGAATTACATAAGATAAAAAGGAATAGATCTTAATAGACATACCTACGAGAACAGGGATCCATTTAACCTATTTATTCATTCACACTTTGAAGATATTTATAAAAGAATGAGTTATTTTGAAAAAGTTGGGGTTTTTTAGTTGTTGTCATTTGGACTCAGGATTTTACAAATGTGTGGAAACCCCTCTTCATTATTGCTATAAATGAGAATTGCCATGGATACTCAGATTTAGTGACTTTTCTATGTCCACATAACTAATTTATGTCAGACAGAACATGAACCCTGAAGTTCCTTACACCAAGACCAGTCTTTTATCCATTGCTATATGCTGTGTCAATTATAATTCAAAGAATTTTAATCCCCATATTAATCATAAAATCAAGTTTATATTTGTAATATAAAATACATTATTTTGTTTATCCAATTAAAGTAATCATACTTAAATTGGGGAGTATTCAACCTAAGATATTTTAGTAAATGCACTATAATGCTGCTTTTTAATGGTCTTTACAATAGAGCACAATTGTCTCTTAAGACATTGCTGTCTTGGACCCCATCTAAAGGGATTTAGATACTGAAATACAAAAAGACTTTGTTTTAAATGTACCTTATTGGGTTATATCAGAGCAAAGATTCTAAGAATAATGTCATGGAGAAACCCTGGCATAGCTTACTTATTATCATTTAACAAAAAATTACTGAATGCTGTCTAATAAAGTCGATTGATGAGTTCCATAAGGCAACTAGCATGGGGGAATGGGAAGGAGAAAGATGATAAATTCTGGGAGCAGCAACTTAGAAATGAGAACTTTTGATAATGGCTGTGTATGTTCTTGCATTTTCTAATGCCATTACAAAGAAACCTCCGTTCAAAACTGGAAAATTAGGTGAAATGATGATTACTGTAATCCTCTCTGTTTATTTTAGACTTTTGCCTTCCATCTTAGAATTAATACTATGTATTGGTTCCAAGGCTGAAGAATAACTTGCCTAGAGTCACATAGCTAGGAAGTATGTGAGGTCTGATTTGAACCCGGGACCCTCCATTTCCAGGCCTGGCTCTCTATCTACCAAGTCACTTAGCTGCCCCAGCACTGTAGTTCCTTAAGCATTAATCACTTGGTTTCTTTAAATATGAAATTGTGGCTCAGATCAACTTCCCTCTAGTATAGAAAAGATGTGGGTTTTTTTTTTTTTACTATTTAGGATCAAAGAGTTAGGTTCCCCAGGAACTTTCAAGATCATTTAATGAATTTCCATATAATTCATGCCTCCATTCATTTTACAGATGACCTATTTAAACTATTATTGTCTTCCCATGGATCTCCAGTCCTTTCATTCCTCAATTTTTCTGGAGTATCACTTCTGCTTTGACTTTACTTTCCCCTTTTCCCAAATCTTGACCAATGTAGTTAACCAGTTCAGTTCAACAGTATCCTTTGCTCTTGAATCCCTTGCTCCCGCTTTTTTTCTATCGTTTACAACTTGCCCAACCCTGAATCTGGATCACCTCCCATATGTATTTTCTTTTCCTACACTTTGCTACTAATTGGTGCTTGAGAGACAACCAGCTTAACTGGTCCACTATACATTTTTGTTTTAGAATCTCAAATGAGAGCTCTCCGACAAAAGATAACCCTTTTATTCTTTCTTAACAAATTCCATCATACTCCCTACAAAGGCTGTTCCAAACGTTTTCTTTCCCTGCCCCTCCTTCAGCAAAATACTTCACTGTATACTTTGCCAAGGAAATTAACTTTCTTCTCCATGAACTCCCTCTCTTCCTCTTCTCAGAATCAATAATAATAACAAGTATTTATATGGTACCTAAGAACTTTACAAATAACATTTGATTTTCATAAATCAAATTGGGATATAGGTGCAATTCTTATCTCCATTTTTTAGTTGAGGAAATCGAGGTAGACAGAAGTTAAGTGACTTGCCCAAGGGCATATAGTTAGCAAGTGTCTGAATCAGAATTTTAAGTTAGATATTCCTGAGTCCATGTTTACCAGCACTCTAACCACTGCAGTATCTAACTACATGCCAGAACTCCTTACCATCATTCCCCTTTCATTCATTATCTGCTCTACTCTCAGATGAAGAAGTAGCCAAAATCATCCCCTTCCTCTTATCTTTGGCCTCTCCTATCTATTGGCTCTTTCCTTGAAGCCTATTAATATGTCTAAACCTCCTTCATCCTTTAAAAGAAAACAAAAATCAAAATTTTATTAAACCATCTTTACAATCTATTAGCCTATATCTCTCCTTTGCTTTTTGCTTCCATTTACTCTTTTCTCTCTGACTGCTCAACCCCTTGCAATCTGTCTCCTATCCTGATGACTCAACTGAACTCAGCTATACAAGGTTACCAGTGATTTCTTAATTGTTAAATCTGATGACCTTTTTTTCAGTCCTCATCTCCTTTCTGTAACAAGTGGTGCTCTCTCTTCCTGCATACTCCCTGGGGTTTCATGACAATGCTTTTTTCTCTTGGTTCTCCTCCTACTTGTCTGACTATTCCTTATCAGTATCATTTGCTTTTTCATCATCAATGTCCTGCCCCCTAACCATTAGTTTCCCCTAAGACTCTGTTCTGCTCCCTCATCTTTTTTTTTCTTTCTAATACCCTTTCTCAGTGATTTTATCAACCCCCAGAGCTTCAATTATCATCTTTCCACAGATGACTCATAGATCTATGTGTTTAGCCCTAATCTCTCAACCAAGCCCTTAGCCTTGAATCACCAACTGCCTACTGGGCATATCCAATAGGCATCTCAAAATCAACATGCCTAATACTTAACTCATGTTTTCCCAAATGCCCTCTCCTTTTTCTATTTTTTCCTTTTTTATCATTGGCAACATCATTCTTCCCATTACCTAGATTTGCCACTAAGGATTCATCCTTCACTCTTTATTTTCACTCATTCTATCAAATCAGTTACTGAGTCCTGTTTATTATATATATATATATATATATATACATATATATATATATATAATTTCATTTTCTTAAAACTCAAACTATTACAACATTTCAGACCTTCATTGCCTTTTATCTGAATGATTGTAAAACCTTCCTGATTGGTCTCTCTTTCCTCAGACTATGCCTTATCCAATCCATATTCAATATGGCTGTAAAAAAATCAATTTTTCTAAAGCATGTCTGATCAGGTCTTTCCCCTGCTCAAAAAACTTTAGTGACTTCCCTAAGTTGCTTCTAAGATAAAATACAAACTCTAAGATAAAATACAAATTTTCTACAACATGATTTCAGCCAACCTTTCTGGGTTTAAATAATACTACTCTTCATCTGTATATAATATACATTTCACCTCCCAAGTCAGCCTTTTTGCTGGAAGCAGCTCAGTGGATACAACAGTAGACCTGGACTGAGGAGGGCCAGAGTTCATATGTGGCCTTTGACACTTACTAGCTATGTGACCTTGGGGAAATCACTTAATTTTGTGTTTGTCTCAGTTTTCTTAGCTGTAGAGTGGAGATGATAATAATAATAACCTCCTAGAGATGTTGTGGGGATCAAATGTAAGATTAATTATAAAGCATTTATCAACTGTGACTGGCAATTAGTAAGTACATACTTATATTTCCTATTTCTTTTCCACAACTTTGGAGAAAATATCCCCATGCCTAGAGTATTCTCTTGGTTTTCTTCAACCTTTTATGATCTCATATTTCCTCAAGGTTCAGCTCACATCACTTTCATCACAAGACTTTTCATGATCATATTTACCTCATATTTTTACCACAAATTAAGTTTATTTTTATTTTATATAGATATAGATATCTACAAATATGCATATCTTTCTACAATATTTATTTATATATACTTGTTTTTCCCAACAAAATATAAGCTCCCTAAAGGCAAGGATTGTTTCACTTTTGTCTTTAAATCTTTAGTGCTTAGCATAGAGCTTGGAACAAACTAGACTTTAAAAAACTTCTGCTGGATGTTTGAATGAAAGCACAACTAAATAGAACAACTAGAAAATTATTTTATTGCCTGTATACACAATGTGGATTGATGTTTATAGTAATGACAACTAAAATTTTATGAGTTTTAAAATCATGGAAAGAAAAGAAAGTATTTTCAATATAATTTTAGTGTTAGCTCTTTCACTCTCCTCTCTCCTTTCTCTCTCTCGATATATTTATGTGATTTATGTGTGTGTGTGTATGTATATATATAAAAGTCTTTTAAATTATTTGATAAAGGATAATCACAGAATTGGTCAGTCAATAATACATAAACACTTGTTAAAAACCTACTATGTATCAGGCACTGAACTAAATTCTGGGCTACAAACAAATGAACAAATGAACAAACAAACAAATTAAAAATAATTAATTAATTAATTAATAAGAGCAAAATATAGTTTTACCCACAAGGATCTTGCAATCTTATGAGAGAGATAATAAACTCTTTAGAGAATTAATAGGAAATAATAAAAGGAAAGCACTAGAATTAAAAGGGGTTGGAATAGGCTTTGTATAGGACATGAAATTTTGTTGGGATTTGAGGGAAACCAGGGAGAGTAGTAGATGGAAATAAGGAGGGCTAGTATTTAGATTTGGAGGATAGTCAAAGAAAATTCCTAGCCAGAGCTGAGATGGAGAGTTTTGAGGAACAACCAGTAGGTCAGTGTGATAAAATCAAAGTATGTGCTGGGGAGTCAGGTATAGGAAGACTGGAAAGTTGGAGGGGAGGGAGTGTTAAGTTAGGAAGGACTCAGGGACTATTAAATCCAGGCCATTTCTAAACAAGAACTAGACACCTGACAGGTTGACACATATTTACTCTTTGCTTGAAGCCTTCTAGGAATGGAGAAGCCCCTACTTCAGAGGCATCTCACTTTTCTATTTATTTGACAATGTTATTGAGAAATATTCCTTTGTAGCAAACAAAACTACTTCTTTGCAACATCCAT
The DNA here is from genome assembly GCF_027887165.1 of Monodelphis domestica. Taxonomy (NCBI): domain Eukaryota; kingdom Metazoa; phylum Chordata; class Mammalia; order Didelphimorphia; family Didelphidae; genus Monodelphis; species Monodelphis domestica. Next base: position 100,378,436 of record NC_077228.1, on the reverse strand, counting down.
TCATTGCCCATTCTTTGATTTCTAACAGAATAAATCTAATTTTTTTCTCCTTCACATCAAAACCCTTTGCTGGTGTATTCTCCTCTAATCTTCTGCCTTCAAAGATAAAAACTTTCAGGTTTTTTAACCTTAATCTTGAGATGCCTTACTATACCAGTTTCCAACTTCTGGGCTTTCTTCTGATTATCATTATTCTTCCTAAAACATGTTGATCAGAAGTAAATATGATGATGGATAAGTACAGTGGGACCACTGCCTCTGTTGTCCTAAATACTATAGCTCTGTTTAATTCATACTAAGACCATAATAGGTGTTTTTGCTTCCATATCCCACTGTTAACTTCTACTGAGTTCACATTGCATTAAAATTTCCAGATCTTGTTTTTCACTATCTAGCCTGTTTTTATCATCTTATAACTATGAGGTTGTTTTTTTTTTAAAATATAAGTGTAAGACGTTACATTTTTCCCTATTAAGTTTCATTTTATTTTAACCCATTGAGCTCTTTTTTGGATCCTTTTTATATCATTATAATAAATTGCATTAATATTAACATTTGCAAAATATATTGTTGCATTATCTGATTCTAGCCTCAAAGCAACTCTGTGAAATCATAATAATAATTGCTTGGTTTTAAAAAGTACTTTAAGGTTTATAAAAAACTCTATAAATATTATTTCACTTTATCCTTCTATCAAAGTAGTAAGATAGGTGCTTTTATTTTCCTCATTTTATAAGTGATTGGTGAGGAAACTGAGGACTTTAGAAATTAAGTGTCTTGCTAGAAAAGTATCAGAGTCTGGATGTGAACTCCACATCCAGTGTTCTTTTCATTGTACCACCTAGCAGCCCAAATACAGTATTATTATCCCCATTTCATAGATAAGGGAACACAAATAAGGTACCCATGGTCACACAATCAGTTATATTCAATGTACCTTGATGCCTTTCAACCAACATATTATCTATCCCTCTAGATTTTGCATCAACTCAAAATTTAATGAATATGTAATCATGCCTTTATCTAAGCCATTGATAAAAATCTTTAAAATGGCAATCCATATATTCTACATGCATGCCTTTGTTTACTGGAATATTATATTAATCAGCAAGTCTCAACACATTTATTTTAACCAAATTCAGTTTTTTCTATTGTGTGTTCTGTGACTGCAGAACTGCAGGAAGAATTTTGAAAACCATGAAATAAGCCCTGATGATTTTGACTTCCTATGTGAAGTAGATGTTTTTTTTTTCCATTCTCAATTATCTTCTTTCTTCTTTTAGTTTGCTTATATCAGAGGGAGGTGGGGCAAGAAATATTTTGATCTTTCTCACATAATAAAAATCCCTTGGAGTTGGATATAGCTTGGTCAGAACTATCAATAGCAAAGGAACATCTGACCCGCAGATACTTGTTTTCATTATTGGAATCCTAAGGATGCCTGATGCTTTGATGTTCTCAAATTTCCATTATTCTTAGTCAATAGTAAAATGTGGTAATGACTCCTACATGTCAGGGACCAGAGGCACAAGGGTCACAGATACTTAATATGCTTGCTAAGTGAAAACAGTGTGCTATCCTGTGCTATCTGACACTATACTCAAACTTTTCTTCTAGCCTTTTTCAACCAAGAAACTAGGGAAGAACACAAGAAAGTATCCTAGAACCTTTGTTGGATGAAGGGCTATGTCCTTTGGAATTAGTTCGAAGGACTTCATTTGTATCATATAGATCCCCATATTACACATGGTTCCAAGATGAAATGCCAGGATCCTCTTTGGTCTGCTTGGAAATAGTAGCTTGAGGCCATAAAAGACTTGGGCTTTGATCATTCAGGGAACACTGAGTAGCCTAGGTGGTATAGGGCTAGAACAAGTATATTGGATTCTACCTGTTTTCTTCTGAACTAGGCAGAATCTCAGGTCTTATTTAGGCTTATAGCCTGACCAAAACAGCCTTGATTTAACTGTAGATATCTTCTAAAATCCTAGCTTTCCATACTGACTACAAGCAATATTATTTTTAGACTATTCTTCAACTTTCCCTGGAGAACAGACAACCATGGGTTGTTACCTCCTTGTCAGTCAATTAAACAACTAGTTTAGAATAAATATAGAGACTTGATTTGACCTGTTCTCCAAATGTGTTAGTTCAGGTGCAACTTGGGGTCCCAAATGAGAAGTCACACATTTCAAGAATGTGTCATCAGTTTTCTCTCCTGGGTGCCAGTTATTCTGACTCATTCTTGGGCAGTCCTTCTGGGAAAGGTAAAGCAAATGAGTCAGTTTAGAAGTTTAAGCAAAGCTGGTTTTCAAGACCAGCTTTTAAGAAGTTTTAGGAAAGAAAAGAAAATAATCACCCAGGAGATGGTTCAATGAGGATATTACTGAATCACAGAGTAAGGGAAGTTCTTCCAGGCCATCTAGTCTAACTTAGAGTAAAAGCCCACAGTCTCCTAGAGATCAAGCATTGTGAAGGCCAGGTGAAAGGGTGAGGGGCACTGTGATCTTGGAAATCCGGCTAAGCCAGGGCATTTATGAAGGGTTACATTAACCTTTTTTAGATTCAATCTATTTTAGTCAAAAAGACAGATGCTGTTCAAATTCCAGAGAGATTTGAAGTGTCAGGAAATGGAGCATATTGTATTCCCCATTCTTTAGTCATTTGTGCACACTCCATAAGAATTCCTAAGGGCTATGGTAATGACTGTCAGACCTATTCTGAGAGTTCCATCTTTTCATTCCTCTTATTCTGTCTACTCTATGTTCCTCTAAATGTGTATATTATTTTTATGTTATGTTAGCCATTACTGAGGTGCTGACTATGATATAGTTTCCAGAACTTATTTGATTTTATTCTACACCCACCATCTATTTACCCTCAGACCAGACACTTTCATGACAGTTTTTTATCCAGAGCCTCTTTAGCTTTTACATGGTAACAAATTGAATTCCTCCTCACTGCCAGGGAAAAGCCCACAAGGACAGGTACAAACTCTTAAAATAGACAACTGAAAAAGATGACCTGGAATAAAAACATTTTCAAAAATAATAATAGCAATAGTTATAGTAAAATAATAGTAGCTAGCTAGCACACATGCACACATATATAATGATTAATGTTTGAAAGGTACTTTATAAATATTATTTCATTTTATTCTCACAACTTTAGGATGTAGGTACTTTCATTATCTCATTTTATAGATGAAGGAACTGAAATGCTAGAAACCTATATTTCTCATTTAGCAGAGATAATTTCCTTAATAATTTGACCATTTAATTTTCAACAGGCTCACAAGAAAGAGCACTTTTTTATTTTTTTAAAAATTATTTACTTTAGTTTTCAGATTCTTGCCTTCCTTTCCCAACCTATTGAAAAGACAAGAAAAACAAAACCTATTTCAAATATTTGTAGTCATGCAAAACAAATTTCCACATTAACTAGGTTCCAAAAATAAAAACATAGAAGAAAATGTACTTCACATTGTACTCTAAGTTCATCAATTGTTTATCTAAAGGTAGATAGTATGTTTCATCAGTACTCTTTTGGAATTGTGGTTGGTCATTGTGTTGATCAATTACTAAGTTTTTCAAAGTTGATTATCTCTATAATATTGTTGTTACTATATACATTATTCTATTGGTTCTACTTATTTGACTTTGATAGCAGTTCAGATAAGTCTTCTCAAGGTTTTCTGAAACCAGCTCCTTCATCATTCCTTATAGCACAATAGTATTCCATTGAATTCATGTGCTATAACTTGTTCAGTCATTCTTTAATTGATGGGCACTCCCTCAGTTTTCATTTCTCTGCCACCACAAAAAAGAAGCTATAAATGTTTTTTTAAATATATGGATACTTTTCCACTTTCTTTGATCTCTTTGGAGTGTAGATTTCATAGCAGTATAAGTAAAAAGTTACAAATAGTTTAGTTTTGCAGCATAGTTTCAAATTGTTTCTAAAATTGTTTGATTAGTTCCTGGTTACAGTGCATCAGTGACAATTTTCTCATATCTCTTATATTTGTCATTTTCTTTTTTGTCATCATTGAGAATTGGATGGTATGAGATGGCATCTGAATTCTTTTCATTTGTATTTCTCTAATAATTAGTTATTTGGAGAATTTTTCCATATGCCAATTGTTAACTTTGAATTTTTTCCTCCAAAAGCTTCTTATTCATATCTTTTGACTCCTTATAAATTAGAGAATGTGAAAAAGCTTACTTAGAAATCATTACATATGATCTTGGAATTTGAGCTGGAAAGGCCAATCAGAAATTATTTAAACCAACCTTTTGTTTTACAAATGGGAAAAGGGAAGGTTGAAAAACTAAATATTTTGTCCAAATTTATACACAAAATCACGTGAAATTTGAACCTATATTTTGATTCTATATCCAGTGTTCTGTTCCTACTTAGTGACAAAACTGGGCATGTTTAGCCTGGTGAAGAGAAGACTCAGGAGGGTATGACAAATATCTTCAGGTATTTAAAGCTTTGTACTATAGAGGAGGGATTAGACTTGTTCTGTTTGGCTCAATGGGCAAAACCAAGAACAATGGCTGGAAATTGAAAAAAAGACAAATTTAGACTTGATGTCAGGGAAAAAAAACAATCCAAACTTCCTAACAATGAGATCAGTCCAAAAGTAGACTAACTTGTCTCCAGAGGTAGTGGGCTTAGCCTTCTTAGAAATCCTAAAGAAGAGGATACCTGACCACTAGTTGGATTTGTTATGTGGGGATTATATTTAAATGTGATGGACTGAAGAGTTTCTGAGGCCCTTTTTATCTTTCAAATTTAGAGATTCTCTGCCTCCATTAAAGTTTATTATAATAGATAAAGTGATTGTGTTCTTTTCCAGCAGAGTCTAAACTCTGAAAGGTACCAGTTTGGAAAGACTTCTTTAATGACAACTGATCAGGTGATTTTGTTGTTGTGGCAATTCATGAAAATGATATTGAGATGCAGAGGTTTGCAATCTGTACCTGTGAATTGAGGACTCATCCAAATGAAATCAGGAGTTATGGAAGTTATCATTATGAAAGGAAAATTTAATCTTTGTCTACAATGGCAGTTTAGGATGTTATATTGCATATAAGGGTAGAAGTTCTTTTACTCAGTGCTGTCCTTGGGTCTAAGATTTCCAAGAGAATGAATGAGCAGTCAGATTTTTACCTTACTCCTGGTGTATCACTTCTATGAAATGCTGCCTACAGAACTATTGAAAGCCTCACATATGGAATGGAATGGAAAAAATAAACAACTGTAATGGAATATTAGGTACATGGTAATAGCTCTATTCCACTTGTTTTTAAAACGACCAGAAATTGAAAAATTTTATACTGATATATGCTATATATTTTATCTAACCAAAACAAAGTCTATAGCATAACCTATAGCTAGAATTCAGTTTTTTCTTTTTCTCTTTTTTGTCAAGAATATTGCCCCATTTGGGCAAAGAAAAGCATATTTCAATGCTTGACATCAGAAGCCTTGTTTTATATACATCTGATTCTGTCTCAGTAGCTAAGGTAAAGATTTTCCTTTTGACACATGGAGGGTAAAGTGTCAATTGCTAATGACTGATCTTTATGAATTTAAAACAAAACTATATGTATACACACACAGATGCACACACACACACATATATATATATATATATATATATATATATATATATACATATATATGATAGTAAATGAGATACCGAGTACTCATTCTTCTGGGTCATTAGTCCAAATAATATTATACAGCATGGCAATAACATGGGTTACTTTCTCTCACCTGACATTTGATCTCACAATTCAAATTTTTTATGATTGGGGAGATTAGTTGATAAATTGTTTATTGTAATGTATCATTTAAAATAATTTAAAATAATTTAAAATAATAGGATACCATAAGGATCTGGGGAAATGATTTAGAGAAGATTTTGCTCTCTGAGTATTGTATTTGAAATTAATGGTTTTTCTGCTAACACTTTAAAAATATCTAACCAATAATGAGATTTCAAAAAAGAAAATATCCCAGTAACAAATTTTAGCTATTGGAAGAAAACCACTTTGTGAAAGGTTATAGCTTTGCAAGGTGTTTAATTTTAGAAGCTCTCATCACAGGAATAGAACCATGTTTTCCTGTTTCTGTTTCATCATATTTTGGATATCATCATCTCCTCAGGACTAACTATTTTGACTTACAGTGTATTTGGAATTTTTTTGATGACTTAAAATAGTAATGTGGTTGCTCTTCCACCCAGAAATTCTAGGCATGTTATAGGAGTGCTCAGAAAACTTCAACCATATGCCAAATTTTCCTAGAGATGTCTAGATATATAATTGAGACCTCAATTTCAGAATTATCTGGCACAATATCAGGTGCTGGCCAACCTAACTATCATTTTAATTCTTTTATTGACTTCATAATTCTGTAAATTCTGTAAATGCTAGTTAATATGTAGAACCCAATTTCTTGATTGTGGAACAAAACTAAAGGTCAGGTCAGCGAACAGATTTTTTAATTTTCTACTTTATTTTTTCTAGTGAATGAAATCTACTTTCTTTTTTCCCCCATTAAAAAATAAGCACAACACTTTTAACAAATGCATATCATTAAAAAGAAATTTATTCCTACATACTCCATGAACACAAAAAATAATAATCTATTTTAATCTGCACCCTGGGTTTATCACTGCTTCGGTCATGAGGTCATGCTTCCTTTGTAATTGTGGTTGGTCATTATGTTGATCAAGTTCTTAAGTACTTCAAAGTTGTATTTAAAAGGGTGTTTTTATTATGTAAGTTGACTTCTTAGGGCTGCTCACTTAACTCTTCATCAATGCATACATATCTTCCCAGATTTCCCTGAAACTATTCACATTATCATTTCTTATAACCAAATAGTGTTCCATTACATTTATATGCTATAATTTCTTCAAGTTATTTTCCAATTAATGAAGGCCATTGTTTTAGTTTTCACTTCTTTGCCACCACAAAAAGAGGTATAAGAATATTTTCATGGATTTGAATTCTTTGATTTCTCTGGGGTATGACCAATAGATATTAACCTTCTAGTTTTTGTTTCCAGCATATTGTTGAAATGGCTTTAGAAGGGGGGAAGTCTTTTACCAAGCATCCATAAGAAGCATTGTCAAAATAGAATTTGTCTTCCATATAAATCTCACTTTCCTGGGAAATTAGTATCATGCTAAGTTTGACTATGTAAAATAGAATATGTTTCTTAGGTTTACTGACAGAAAAACAACATTGCCTTAGCAAAGTAAATGGAAGAATATTAAAAATATGATTGGAATATACATCTACTTTTTAGTTCTTTTAAAAATTAACTAATTTGCTTGGTTGAAATACTGAGATTTAAAAACATAATATCCTCATTTTATTATTTGGGTGAAAAATGAATGAATTTCAAGTATAGGTATGGTCTAGCTTTCATTACCCTTATGGACTACCCAGAAGTCTGACCTTTATTAAAATAAAGGATTATCTTCCTGGCTCTTTACCAGTTTTATTTTCAAAATATAAAGATCCCATTTAAGTAAGGGCTAGATATTCCATCAATGCATCAAAGATTTAGAGTTGAATGGGCCTTTAGAAATCATATAGTCTAATGGTGTCAAACTCAAATACAAAGGGATCTCGGTGGGCTGACTTAGAGGACCATGAATAATATAATTTATGTTATATTGTACTTTAATTTATTTTACTAAATATTTCTCAATCATATTTTAATATGGTTCAAGAGCATTGAAGAATTTTGAGCACAACCAGCCCATAGGCTAAGAGTTTGGCATCTCTAATTAGTCCAACTTCTCATTTTACAGACAAGAAAATTGAAGCCTAGAGATATTAAGTGGCTTTTCCAAGGTCACACAGCTAAGAAAGAGCAGACAGGTGTGGAACCCATGTTTTCTGAATCCAAATCCAATTCTCTTTCTTAGTAGTTGTTTCCTTCTCTAAAATTAAAAAAAATACAAACAGGGAAAAACCTGTGGTCAATTGTTATTAAATCTAAGATGTAGAATGATACCAGAACTTTAAAAGGGACAGTTCTCTGGTCACTGAAACCCTAACATTTTCCTATGCCAACAAGCCTCTAATGTAACAAATAATCCTGTCCTAATTCAGACACGGCTTTTCTTGGAATTGTGCTATTTTTTTCATCAGGAGAAACAATAAATATAAAGTAAAAGGTGCTTGCTTTCAGAAGTTTTTTTTTAAGCACACTGTTTGAATTTTAACCAAAGTGGCATTTTATCCTTTAGCTATGTGTTTATGAGTAATTCAAAGTGTCATGTAGGTTATAGTGAAGTCATACATTGCACATTGAAGATAAAGTGTTGATCCTAAGTGAAAATGGAAAATAAAAACAAAATGTTTTTGACTTTGAGATTTCCTGGCAATCTATAAATACTACAGTAGTTCTCAACTTTAATGTCATCCTCATTTTAAATCTAATGTCTTATCAGAATGAAAACTATGTATTAACCACAGAAAGTGTATAATTAATATAAATAAATAGGAAGTTATCTTATTGAAAGTCTTGCCTTTGTGAATAAAGATATTGTAATATTATTTCACTTAAGTATTTTCCTAATATTAGAGCCAAACTCCTAAATGCTCTGAATATAAAGAATAACCTAACTAATTTGTAAAATTTAATTTTTTTCAACTAGGAATAAAAACATGTTATAGAATCATGGTGACACAAAGCACAGTACCTGATGTAGCAGATAATGATTTCCAATTATATTTACCATTTTGGGGACAACTCTGTTTTGAAGTGATTTAATTTCAAGTTAGACAAAGATTTAAATTAATGAACTGAGATAGAATGGTATCTATAATGGACTGTCTTATTAGTACATATCCATTTATCCATTCCTTCTAATAAAATCCAAGCTTTTGGAAGGCAGAGACTATATTTCTTTGAAATTTGTATCACTATCACCTAAGATAATTCTTTAAGGACTGTGGATGGGGAAAATGAAAACTCTAGAGAAAAGAAAAGTAGCCTTAGCCAACTAGATACTGGATTTGTTACCATGAATGGAAGAAACTTCACCAAGGAACTAGGAGACTTTCAAATAATCAGTGAGGATTCTTTGGGTCTTTAAAAAAAAAAAGGAGTAATTTCTCTATCCTTTATCTTAGGGAATATGACTCCATGGCAATCTTTAAGAAGAAAATAGCAAATTGCCTCTTGGGAGATTTAAGTTTTTATCATCAGAAAGAAGGGGTCCATGAATATCTCTCAAGAGCCTATATATTTCCAGAATTTCATGTTCATCTTTCTTCCCCCTATGATTCTACTATATTCGATTTATCTGAATTCCATATGGCAAATATATCTCTTTATTTAGTGTGATAGGAATGTAAGCTTTTGCAGGCTATGCATGCCAACTTTGCACCTTCCTGATTAATGAAGAGAAGAAAGTACTGGAAACACTGGAAGGGCTATGGAGAAGCCTTGGTGACTGCACTCCTGACATCTCAGCCACAGAGCTAGGTTACCATTGTATTAGAAAATCATTTATCTCTCAAGCACATTTTTTTCTGAGAACATTCCTTCCACTTCTCTTCTTTAACTTTAAGCACAACATTCTTTAATTGTAGGTGTTTAAAGGCTACCATAAACATCTACACCAAATATTTGTTTAATTACAATGCACTACAAACCACTGGCAATTCTTCACGAAGGATAGGTAGAGTGGGATGATGTTCTTTGCCATTCAGCCACAGCTGTGTCCTATTATAAAGACAGTGGAGGTGAGGAGTCCTCCATAATTATAACTCCTCCAGAAAATAAAAGTGGAAAGATGATAATGTTTTTTTTTAAACCCTTACCTTCTGTCTGGGAGTTAATACTGTGTATTGGCTCCAAGGCAGAAGAGTGGTAAGGGCTAGGCAATGGGGGTCAAGTGACTTGCCCAGGGTCACACAACTGGGAAGTGTCTGAGGCCAGATTTGAACCTAGGACCTCCTGTCTCTAGGCCTAGCTCTCAATCCACCGTGCTACCCAGCTGCCCCCCCCCATAATGCTTTTTTATTACTAATTAAAAACCAAAGACTGTGTTCAAGGGACTGTGAATGATAAAAAAATAAAAATTGGAGGAGCTCATACCTCAGGACTGACTGGCCCAGTATTTTTGTTGGCCCCTTACTTTAGTCTTGGGAAAATCCAAATTTTCCCAAGTGGCCATGTTTCCATAATTCTATAGCAACTTAACTTTCAAAGATTAGGGTAGTAGCCTCTTACCATTATAGTTCCCACTTTGGCAGTCCTAGAAACAATCATGCTGTCATTCAGATTATGGTATTTTTAGCACAAACTATGTAGAGAATGTGTGTGTCCTAAGTGATCTTTTCTAAAGCGTGAGCTACTTAATTTGTTTTTTTATTGCTGTTGTCAAAGCACATCTCGATTTTGCCATGATTAGGCCCTTCCATTAAGAGATCACTTAACAAGCTATTAGTAACTATTAAAATGCTATTGCATTATTAGCCAATTGAATTTTGGGGAGGATCATTAAGATCTTCTTAACCAGCAATCTTCTACCTATGTATTCATTATTAAATATCTGAGTGCTCTTATAGATTTAAGAGTTGCTATTATGGCAACAGAGTTAGCAGATGCGATAAAAATTCATATTCTAATCTGAAACTTTGGACATTGACATTAAAAAAAATTTCCCCTAACACTAATGGAAATTATTCTCCACTTTTCCCTCTAATTTTTCATACTATTCACACCAGAGGTCAGTAATCACTGCCATACAATGCCCTGATATTTATAACATTGACCATAAATATGAATAAAGTTGTATATTATCATCCTTTTACATTTCACAGATGCAGAAATGAGGATCAAATAAGTAAATTGTCAGCTCTTTGAAGGCAGAGTCCACTTGTTTGTGTCTGCCCCTAACTGAACTGATATAACTCTCTTAGTCATACAGGAAGAGTCAGAGCTGGGGTATGAACTCCATTCTAACTGCAGATCCTGAGCTTTCCACTAATTTATGCTACCTCTCAATATGAAGGATGTTCCTTAAGCCCTAGAAACAAATGTTATCTACTTGTTTTCTTTTTTCCCTCTGGGACTTTTGGTGGCATTTTCTCAATCTCTTTTTATTTCGGTTCTTGAAACATTTATTCAATGCCCACAAGGTGGTTGGCCCTATGCTGAACACAAGAGTGTGAATACAATGATCAAGAACACACAACACACACACACACTCCTTGTCCTCCAAGACATGGTCATTGAATATTAATTTATTCCAAATGGTTTCTAGAAAGTCTGGGAGAGAGGGGAGAGAGGGGAGAGAGAGAGAGAGAGAGAGAGAGAGAGAGAGAGAGAGAGAGAGAGAGAGAGAGAGAGAGAGAGAGAGAGAGAGAGAGAGAGAGAGAGAGAGAGAGAGAGAATAAAAGACTAAAGACTACTTTTGGAGATGCCTTTGCTTCTATGAAAGAGAAAATGAGCATGATATAAAACTTCTGAGGGACACTTTGTTGTTTCCTTTTTTCTGCCCCAACCAAAAGATGGCTTATAATTTTTGAGGAATTGAGCTAGACCCCCCTCTATGTCCTTCTTCAATGCCTGATGTCACACACAATTCTGAATATGGGGGAGAAAGACATCAGAAATAGTGAATGTTAGGTATAAAGCAGTGCAGCAAATAAAACTGACTAGCCCATCTTCCTTATTCCTGCCACTAAATTTAGGGGTTGAGTAACTTTATAATGTGAAAAAGATTATTCTCTGACTGTGTTTGATTGAGAAAGCATTTATTAAATGCTTCTTATATGCAAGCACCCATGAAGGATATCAGTACAAGTAAACAAGATAGTTCCTGTCATCAAGTAGTCTAATGGAAGAAGACAACACATACAGGTGGTGCTAGGCTGAAATTAATTTTAAATTGTGATTAAATATGGCTTTAAAATCTGAGAAGCCAAAGATAAATTACCAACACTTATTTTTCAGATAAGGAGATTTTTAGGAAACTTTTTTCTTTCATGGCCATATTTTCATTCCTCCAAAGAAAACATGCTTCTGTTTCAGAAATTGGGCTAGCAGGTATACATATTGAATGAATAAATGGCAGAGCAAATTAGCTTTCTGGCACAGAGACATGGCAGTATACTCTCATCACTGTCATCTTGAAAATGTGATTGTTTGAAAACTCCAAAAAGAGAAACAATATATTTGAGGAACTTAAAAAAAAAGTGTAATTAAGATTTTAGGATGATGTTAAATAGTGTTCCTGTTTTCTCTCTTACTGGTTAGAGCTCCTCCAGTCATGTTTTCATGATCCACATCAAAATATAAATCAGGGATTTATGTAGTTCATACTCTGTTGGCTTCTGATGCTTAGTAATTTCTATGTAATGGGGCCTTAGCCTAACCCCTCCCCTCATAGCCAAAAAATATGGCATTTGAAATATAGTGACACAAAAATATTTCAAAATTATTACATTGAAATTTAATTATAGAAAGTTTTTCTAGGGCCAAAACAAAAATAGCTGTTCTTTGATGATGATATAATTGTAGTGGGAAATTAAGTGGAGTAACACACTATAGAGTGGTAATTCTTTCTTAGGGAGCTGCCAGGCTCCCAAGTTATTAACATAATGTACCTATTTCATCATAGTTGATTATTGAAATAGGGATATTACACTAGGAAACCTATGAAAAGTCTACTTTGTGTTGAAGGAAAAGAAATAACTACTTTTATGGACCTGTGAGTATCTTCCATCTGATACTCTCTCCCATTTACACTCTTTACAACTTGCATGTACATGTCTGTTTGTATGCTGCTTTGCCCATTTGATTGTGAATTCCTTGAGGGCAGGGACCTTTGGTTTGTCCTTTGTATCCTTACTCCTTAGCAAAGTGTCTGGCACATAATAAGTACCTAATAACATTTTATTGTAATTATTGATGATTATGATGATATATGGTATGAGGAAATTTCTTCTACCAAAGTAGAACAGGAACTTTCTTGGAGCTTTTAACATTAGAGATTTGCTTGGGGACACTGAGAGGTAAGTAACTTGCTCAGGGTTCCAAAGCCTTCATGTGTCAGAGGAAATAAGTGACATAAGACCTTCCTGAATCGAGGCTAGCTCTTTTATCCCCTATTCCATACAGCTTCTTTAAAAAATAATAATAATTAAATGACTTATCTTATAACTCACTTAATAAGGGATTTTTGTCTAAAATATTGTATGGTCTTTAAACTCCTATGGTAAATTTGGCTGGATCATTTTTTATTCCCATAATTTTATATACTCAAAGAAAATATATAATATGCCCCAAAGAGTAAAATCTGTGTTTTTTCCCTATTCAAATCTATCTTCCCAGATTCATAAGTGGTTGTAACTTCTCAACTGCACCCTGGGAAGTAAGTGTTCAAGGCAGTGAAGGGCCAGAGTCTGGCACATAAAAGGGCAAACACCCTGTTCATAAGAGCAGTGAATACTTATTCAGAGAAAGAACAACAGAAACAGGCAGGCCTGATTTGTGTCCTCTCTCTTTAGACACAATTTGCCATGCCTATTGATTGTAGTCTTCAATAAAAGTGAACACTTGAAGAATACTGAATCTCAAGCCACAGAGTCAAATTATGTCTGTCATAGGGCAGCAGAAGTAGTTCACTGGCTCTGTATACATACTGTTCTTGTTTACCTTGATGGGGATTTAGTTTCCATGTGGTTAAGATTTTAATCAATCCTATAAGTTTAAGGGAAGTATAACAGGAATCTCAAACCTCCAAGGCATGTAGATTTTCAGAAAGTTTAAAAATGTTGTGTTGTCATTTCATGTGAGTTTTCTCTTAGCCTATGACTAAAATCATTTAAATTCTTGTTAGACTTAAAAATATTTACACTTTTTTAAAAAAAATGGGATATTAGCTTCCAAAGGAGTTAGTTTTAGACAACAAAGGAAATATTTATCTTTTAATTTTTAAAAACTCAATTGGATATGCTCATTTATATCCTTAAATAAAATATGACACTGGGGAGAAAGGAGGAAATATGAGTTGTTGGAAAAAAATTGTACAAAGAAGAGAAAGAATGTTCATTGGCATACAGTAAGCACTGCACTACCACCATTTTGTTCCATTTGTAAGTAGGCAACAAAATGGTTGCTTTTAAAGGAAGTGGCAACATTTTAAAAATGTATTGGCATGATGTAAGCCCAATTTGAAATTAAGTTACCCAGAAAATGGGGTTTTAGTTTATAAGCTTACCTAAGTCCCATTGCCAAGAGTGTATGTATGCAAATGCATAGATAAATGTATGCATCCATTTTTCTATCTAATTTTGCATTTTGATTCAGTTATTTGATTACACTTGGATCCTAATAATGTCTGTTTCTAATGGAGAATAATGTCAGAATTAATAAGAGTATAATAAATTGTTCCATCTGAGAGCTCCCAATGTACTTAAGATTATAATGTCCAGGAAGGGGATGATGTCAGGAAGCTTATTGTCCTTGGCTAACAACCACTACAACACACTAATATACAATGAAAAACAAATCTGGTTGAAGGTTGAATGAATTTCCTTGTTTGGGGGAAGAGAATGGTATAGTCATAATTTCAGGATGTTATTGTGTTGATGATGCTTTAAAGTGAAAAAAAAAAAGTCTTTCTGAATTAACTATGAAAGTAGCCAGCTTCTTAGCAAATAATATTTTCTGCCTAGCTTTTGTTCTCTTGCATGTAGACCTGGCTAGTGTGGAGTCCACAGACGACCTGGAATGGAGCACTTGTAGAAGCCCAGACCAAAGGCAGGTCCCACTTATACTCAATGTGTCTCCTTGGGATACGGTTAAAGAAACTTTTACACATGGCAAAAAAATGTAAGAGGGGGAAGGGAGAAGTCAGGAAACAGATTTTTCAGTTTTCCCTGAGGCAGATTACTAAACAGCAAATAGAATCCAGAAGGCAGTATGATAGAGGACCCGTCATCCACACTGTTATATGGATATAGCAGAAATTCATATGCCGAACATAAATCAATGAAACTAGAATATCTTATTGAAATATGTACCACATGCCATTCATTACTTTGAATTTTCATGCTTTTAAAATAGATATCAGAATATATGCCTTATTGTGTATAATTTTAGACAACATATACACATACATGAATACATACACATATGTACATATGTGGGTTGTGTATATTATGTAGTTAGGTACAAACCAAGTAAGCTATATAATATTGAACTTCACTTTTATACTCTTTCTTCTAGATCTCATAATCAGGAAAGAGTCTTGTATTTCAATTAGCTATTTTTCTTCTCTTCTAAAGAATAGCTAAGTTTGTGCCAATTCTATGCAAGGCATACCTCTCTCACTGTTGGACTCTTAGTAAATGGACCAAAACACCATTCAGTTCATCAAAAGATATGGCATCACACTGTTCTCAGAGTGGGGAAAGAAGGAGGGGAGGAATTTCACTCTTTAAGTGCATGAGTGATTCTGTTCATCCTAAACCTACGGAGGAAAGAAACTCAGTCACATTTTACATAGTAAAATTTAACTTTTTTAAAAATTTTACATAATCTTCCTGGCTAAACCCAAATGCCAGGCATAACATGAAATATCATGGCAAAGGTGATCAAATAATGAGGCTGGGAGTGTGTGAAAATGTTTACTCTAAAATTCATTGATCCTCTGTTATTCCATCTCCATTTGTTGCTAAGTTCCTTCCAAGAAGATCCATACATAATGATGTCTTGGAGAACTTTAATATTTTCCAATGCACTAATTTGCAAATGTTATAATTCTCACACAGTACCAAGTGGGTTTGATTTGTCTTTCAGTGAGAATTTCTCATAGACTAGCACTATAGTGAGATTTCTTGTCATTTAGGATTCATTAATTTTTTTCAAAATATGATGCCAAATATTTACTGGAATACTAAGCCAAACAAGTAAAAAAAAGAGGGGGGGGAACCCAACTATCATTAAAGGAAAATAAGACAGACTTTTCATTTTTATACCCTCTTTCTCCTTGCAGACACTGTTTTGTTATTTCACTAGAATTTCAAATTCAAATAACTATTTTTAAAAGTACTGTTAATAAGCAAGTATCCAACTCTCAGAGGTAGCTCCTACTCAGACATATCCTTCATTTCAATTCACTAGGAAAAATTCAGTGAGGACTAGATTCTAGTTTGGTAAAAAGAGAAATTTTAATTACTTTTTCAACTTCCTCCACTACAGTGAGTCTACAATAAATATGAATTCAAATATTTCTTCAAAATAATCAGATGTAAAAGCAGAAAAATTACCTACTTTATATTATAGAATTATACACATATAGAGGGAGATATTATATTATAGAATCTTACATTATATCAAGGGCAGGTGATGATGCATACAATAATAAAGTTTATGAAAAATTAAATTTCAGAACATTTGTTGACCATTTCTTATAGAATAAGAATAAATTATTTTTTCTCTGTCTCTGAGATATTGCCATAATCCTATCTCCTGACTAGCCAATCTGAACATAGACTTCAGTGCCTTAAATTTTGTACAGAAGCATTTTCAATTTAGCACTACTTCCTCTCATCCCTAATTATTCAAAGTTCAATAGGTGATTTATAGTGGGATAGGGAAAGAGAAGTTACAGAAGAAAATTGCTACATAGTATTTTTTATATTTCCATTCATTTTCTATATCTATCTACATATATATAAATAATCTGTGCAAATAAGAATCTACATTTTTATTTGTAAGTATTTTTATTATGCTGAATAACACATGGAAACAAAAAATAAGTTCCTTTGAGAAACAATTTTAAGATTTTATTAGGAACAATTTTTTGTTTATTTGACTTCATAAATATATTTTTGTTTTTTGTCATGTGAAGGTGTATATCTCTCATATTCCTTAAGAAGAATATTCTTACCTTTTTTCTCATTTTCTGCTTCATATACCTACTATATAAGCAGCCAGTTCATCCTGACAGCTCCACAAAATAAGTTAATGTAGTAATTCTTTATTTAAACTTCAAAATATGTATGTTACTTTTGATAGTTTATGTTTAAATAATGTTGGCAACTTTTTTTGGAAATTGATTTTAAAATATCAAACCATCTACTTTTAATAATAAACTTTAAATTAAATGGCTGACAGTATAGACATAGGAATTTATAATCTAGTCTAATATGTCTAAGAAGCAAGGCAACTGCCTATAACTGATGTTTTTAAGGTCAGTAAATGCTAAGATCAAACCATTTAAATTAGATGATACAACTGGAAGATATAGACATATTTCATTACATATGAGATATGCCCTGAGCTCAAAGAACAATTGAGTCAGTTGTTCCAGTCATCTATTGAGACTACCTGATTAATGTTACATTTAGTTTCCATAAGACCCTAAGATAAAAATGTTCACATATAGCAGTCCTGTTTCTAGAAGCAGACAATAAGAACTGCCTTTAAAATCTAAAAGGCCTTTCTTTTCTCTTTTTAAGAAAGGGGGAAAATTTTTCTCCTCCCTCCTTCTTGATTTGTCTTTCTCTGGGAAATAGATATAAATACACACACATACATCATATTTCCAGGAAATGTCTGAAATTCTTTTTAGTCATGTCAAACATGAAAATCACTTTGCATTCAAATAGTTTCCAATACTGACAAATGAATCATCTTTTTGAGTACTAACAAGCATGTTTTTAAAAGGCCAATAAGCTCTGTGAAAAATTAAAGTGCATTCTCTTTTGTCCCAGACTTTGATGCTACAGTCATATAATTGCTTTAGAGGAGCACCATCTTTCCTTGTACCACCACACTGGGCTGCCTTGCTGAAGATCTAATGTTTCTGTGCTCATGTTACTGTTGCCATTTCATTTGTCACCAAAAGCTTGTTTACTTGCTTCCTGTTATTAATTATGGGAAACAGGATCTCTTCAAACTATAGGAGAGGATCTTTTAACTCCTGTCTAGACACTTCAAGGCAAAATATTGATGATTCCTTTAATGTTCTGGCAAAGCCGGAAACTAAGTTAAAATACATTATGCCTCACAGCTTAAGACTCCTTATCTCACACACACACAAAACTTAAATCACAGGCGGCTTCTTCCATCCCTATTATTAGACACTGAGGTAACATTTTCTTTCAGAGTGGGGATATTCTTTTCCTCTGTCACTGATTAATTAACAATTCACAGTGTGAGCCCTAAGATTCAATAGACCATAGAAAGCAAGTTAGAAAGATCAAATATCATATTCAATAAAAAACAAGAAAATGTGTCACAATTCTATATGAACATATCCTTTTAGGAAGGTGAAAATACTAACTTAACTTTGGGTGTATTAAAATATCTTTCTATTGGGATACAACTGGGAAGTCACAGATTTCCTTCTGTCTTTGAAATGTATATCCATATATACACATGCATTAAAATTACAAAGAAGCCCAAAATACCTGGGAATTTTGGAAGGAAAAGAAAAAAAATAGTCATGAAGAAAAGAAAAAAATATGTTTAATTAGGTTGTCATTTTAGTTAGGAGGAAATGAGGGCTGAAATAACCAGAAGCCACTAGTGGAAAAATTAAAATAGAATTTGATGAATCATTGCATTCATATGGGTAATTCTGTAAAGTAAAAAGACTTTCTAAGGCCACATCTAAAAATGTTACTCCAGGCCATTTTAATGAATGTATTATTGCCCAAGTCCTACCCTTCTTGTTCAAACATGCTTTAAAAGTTTTTCTCTGTAGTCTCTGTCTCTGTCTCTGTCTGTCTCTCCCTCCCTCCCTACCTCCCCCCCCTCTGTCTGTCTCTGTCAATCTCTATCTCTGTCTCTGTCTCTCTCTGTTGCTCTTTCTCTCTCTCCACCCTCCCCTGTCTCTCCCTATCTCCCTCTCCCCTTCTCTCTTTCCCCGCTTCCCCCTCCCAACCGTTAATGTCTGCCAGTTATTTTGAGTTTGACTTTCATCAGCTACAAACTCTTCACCCCCACCCCCTCAGCCCCTTTCCTAAGCCTCTCTAATACTGCTGAGTGGACAGAAATTACAGATGCGAGAAAAGCTGACAAATGACTGCGAGGCCCCTCCCCCAGTGCCTCGACAGTCAAAGCTCCTGCCAAAACATGCCTGAAAGCAGCCAGCAAGGAGACAAAGGCACAAAGATTCCATTTTCTCGGGGAAAATAGATTTCATGTGCAATACACCAGTGAGGATGATGGAAAGCTGACACATGTGCCATTTTAGAGAAGCCAGAATGAATATTTCAAGGAGATTGAAATTACACTTGATTGCATCGAGCTCAACAAATGTTGTTTAACCTAAAAAAGTCTTTACAGTCTGAAGAAGAAGAAGAAAGACTTTCAGTGGCAGGGTATCTTATTTTTAAAAGTCTGAAGCACATGTTCACCAAAGAGGAGGAGGAAAAAAACTCCAAAGAAACCTCCACTGATTATATAGTACTGGGCCATGAAGAATTAACCCGGGATCACTCCATATCGCATATACTCTGTGTGTGTGTGTGTGTGTGTGTGTGTGTGTGTGCGTGTGTGTGCGCGCGCACGCCCGCGCGCGCAGTGAGCATTTGTGTTGGGGGTGAAGTACAGTATGGCGAAAAGTGCAAACTACTCCACAGAAAATTTGAGCAAGATAGTATCAAATCCTTGTGAATGTGTTTCCTATAAAAAGATTCTCCACCCCTCACCCCCAGGGTATCATTATTGGAGATGCAGTGAGTGGTTTATTACGGATTTAAATCTTGGCATCCAAACCTTGCCAAGCTTGCAAGTTTTAGCTGGTGAGCTTGGGGTTCTTGGCTTGTTCCTTTCCTGCTACTGACATCCAGAAATGGTGTTCTCTGATTTGCCTTCACACCACACGAACAGGAGGAGACAGTTGAAACACAAAGGAAGAACACCACTTCACTTTGACGAAAAGTTACATAGTGAGGAGAGGGAGAAATGGAAGAGAGGGGTGAGAGTGGGAAGGGAGATGGGATGAGGAGAGGGAGGTGGAGAGGGAAAGACAGACAGAGAGAGAGAGAGAGAGAGAGAGAGAGAGAGAGAGAGAGAGAGAGAGAGAGAGAGAGAGAGAGAGAGAGAGATTTTGTCAAGTGGAGGTGGGATTTCTAGTTGGCATAGGTTTTCAATTATTTAAAAACCATTGGGGAGGATAAATGGAATTAGATTAAATTAGAAAGTAGTTTTTGCTTTAACTTTGGCATTCAAAAAGCCTACTCTGATTTCAGCCACATTTTGTTTTGTGAACATATCTTAAGAGCTTTCAAGGTGAGTTTTCCCCTAGTTCTTACAATTAGAAGATTTTACATGGAACACAAGAATTACTTCTTGATTAGATTTCCCCCCTCAGATATCCACAGTTCTTACAATTAGTGTTCATGGATACCTAATATTATCACAGAGCCTCCAGCAAAATCCTCATTATTTTACATGAAGGCTGCCCACATGCCTATTTCCATTCAATAAAATCTACCCTCTTGCTAAATTGGCACATTTTCAGAGGAAACCTTAGAATAAGATTAACAGGCCTTGGAAAATATTATATCATTAACAGGTTAAAAATATAATTAACAGTGGCTGTCAGGGGTAATAGACCAAGAAATTGCACTGAGGATATTTTAATTGAAAAAAATGTTTTACCACATTTTTAAAAAATTCACTGCAAGGGGTCAGTGGAGAACATATTTGGGGTTCTTAATTTCTTTCCCCCCCCTCACAGTTCTTTACTACATTGAATTTCTGCAACCACTTGAAACATCTCATACACACACACACAAATAAGTGCCTAATTACTTCAACATCCTAACAAAAGAGCACTGAGTAAAACATTGATTTTTATTATGAATAATAGACAGTAACTGTGACTATAATAAGGTTTTGTTCTAACATGATGAACTTAAAATGCATTACTACCCTACCAATAGTATTTGTGTCTGAGATTAACTTTACTTTAGTTTTTTGATTTAATGAACTTTATCTGTACTTGATATACAAAGGGATGTTGTATTCACTTTTAGTAATATACACATCTTAATGAACATATATAAGAATTGTTCATTATAGTATTTCCCTTAGCCTATAAGTACTCTGCTGAAGAGATGGTATTCATTTGTACAGTGTTCCCCTGTCTTTCCCACTGAAACCTTAGACCCTTGGTGAAAATAGTGAAATGTGGCACATAGTTAAAAAAAAAAATACAGCAACAATGTTCTCTCAGGTTCTTTTTTTTTTTTTAAGGAATAAAGAATAGAGTCCATATATGTAGCAATGTAAAAGGATGTAATAAAGTAATTAACTTTTGTATTTTTGAAACTATAAATGCTAATTTTAAAATTAGGCTTAGTAATATATTTGCTTATATTAACCATCCATTTTCATGAATACTACATACATTGTTTTGCATTTCTATGTCATTTTAAAATAAGGGATTTGGGACCATGAATCAGTCAGTACTTATGACATTTAATATTTTGAATCATTAAATAACATCTTGACCTAAGCAAGTACCTTGGGGAAGGAGGAAACAGTTATACAAAAGGATATTAAATTTGATGATCATTCACACACCTGCATATGTAAACAATTCTTGAATTGAATTGACAATGCAGTGAAAACATTTTTGAATACTATTATGAGTGATAATGGGCACATCTATATAGTAATCAAACAAATCATAACAGTTGTCTACACAGCATCAAATAACAGTATCCTAGTATTTCATAGTTGGAAGGAAGAAGTATAGACATGTAATCAAATTCCCCCTCAAAAAATGATTCCTATTGATTGATAAAATAGTTGTTACTACAATATGCCCTTTAAATGGTCATCTAGCATTTGTTTAAAAGACCATCAGTGAAGGGGGAATCCATTCCTTCCTAAGACATCCATTCCACTTTTGTTTATCTCTGTTAGAAAGATGACAAAACTGAGGCCATCATTTGCAACAGTTGATTGATTGAATTAAAAAAAAACAAAAACTTGTGTTTTTTTTTATAGCCTCTAATGAAATAATACCAACTTGGGCACTGCAAAATAATTTATAATTGTCAAAAAATACAGGCTAACTATTTATAGAATTCATCACCCTAGCCTGCATTTTAATAAATATTTTATTGCTTAGATGAGTGTATGTTGGGAAGTGAAGTTGTCATCAAGGAATGAGTTTTGTGAGTTATATGGGAGCAAAGCTAAGGAATACAACTACTTTGGTTAAGTGTGTTTCGAGATAGATGAATAATTATTAAAAACTTAAAAAAAACAATTTAGAACAAGTAATAACATTCATGCCTACTCAACTATACTTACTGAGAGGAGACTGAATATCAAGCATCTTGTGCTACACTACAAATCAGAAAGACTTTGGTTTTTATTTGGTTTCTGACACAAGTTCTGTGACCATAATCAAATCACTTAAACTCTTTAAGCCTCAGTATACTCATCTGCAAACTGGGAAGCTTGCCTAGAGTACCTCTCTCTTAGGGCTATTGAGATACATTTTGCAAAATGTGTTGCAGTCTGTTTGTTATTATTATTAATGATAATAAACAGCAGTATATGGATAAATGATTAACAGTTCTCTGAAGGAAAAAATATGCAGGACAAAATTTTAAATTTAACTTCATTTAATGCTCAGCTAAAATATTAACATTTTCTCTATCACTTTAGTCTAGAAATAAACAAAACAATCAATCCAATGGTGACTAATAATTGATCAAACTTGAAGTGTTGGTGCTTATAGGAAACATTTAACAACAGGCTCTTGGGAGTTTTGAGCTCTCTCCAGCAAACCTTTGGTTAAAAGTAACTCACCATCATATAATCTTAGAATAACAATTTACAAATCATCTAGTCCAATTTTGTAGCTATCAATACTAAAATTCAAATAGGGAAATTTTGTTTTAATTTTTCATGGAAAATTACTTGCCCATGGTTAGCAAGAGGCCAAACTATGTCTTGAACCCAGAGTTTATGACTCTGAAGTACTTAGAGTCTTTTCCAATACACTTTCTTCCAGAAGAGTTTGATATTGACAAACATTAGAAAAAGTGAGAAGAAAATCATTATGTACAGTTTGTGAAATATGCCAAATGAGTGTAGTATATTCTTAAGATGGCAAGTAATGGAACAGAATAAGCCATAGGAAAAAGTTTTATTACTAATGGTTCTGTCAAGGTCAAAAGAATAAATATATATTTGTGCATATTGAAAACTGCCCCTTAAAAGCATTTTTCATGGTGTCAGGACTATCTATATTTCCTTGATGGGAAGGAATATCACTGATCATGTTTTTAACTCAATAAATTAGGATGCTTTAAAAGGAATTTTAAAGCTCTAACTCATGACAGCTTCAAACATTTTTCTAACATAAAAATTCCATGATCTTCAGATTAATATGTGATATAAAAGAGTTGTGTCATGAATAAAATAGACCATTCAGAAATACTCTAGAAATTTATATGTATATTTCCTCCTCTCAAGAAAATAGATTTTTAAGAAATTTACACTGAATCCTCTATGTACCCTCCCAAAAAAGGTCAGGATATTTCTAAAGCTGTCATGGCATGCTACATACATATGATGCTGAACTTAAAAGTTGTTAATTTGAATACTGATCCATTCTCAAAAACTTCCTAATCGGATGAGGCCTCTGAGGATCTCATTGTTTTGATCTATAAAGTGGTTGTATAATCAGTAGGACTGTTGTATTACCTACCTAACAGGACTGATGTGAAGAAAGCATAATGTAAATATGAGCTTTTAATGTTTTTTTAATTAAAATCCAGTACAAAAAGGAAAGGGGAAAAAACTTAGAATTGATTGGGATTATGTGCCCCAAATAATTTAATTTATCTTTTAAGAATCTCTCAAGAAGATTCTCTGGGGCAGTTATGTGGCAAAAGGGAGAGAGTGCCAGACCAGGAGTCAGGATGATCTAACGTCACATTCAGTCCCTGACACTTACTAGCTTTGAGACTGGGCAATTTATTTAACCTTATTTGACTCAGTTTCCTCATCTGTATAAAATGAGCTGTAGAAGAAAGTGGGAAATCACTTTAGTATCTTTGCCTAGAAACCCCCCAAAAGGGGTCATGAAATAGGACATAACTGAAACAACTAAACAATAAGAGGGATTTTATGGGGTTCCTAAGAAGTCACTGAAAATGGTGAACACAGGAAAAGTTAGAGCTCTTCAGTGACACTAACATAACACCAGTAACTATTTGAATTTATTTACTTAGCCATTCCTGAACTTTGGCCTAATCTTCCCCTCCCCTGCCCTTTTTATGCCTTGTCTAGGAATCATAAATTTGCCAACCAGCAAACAAGAATGACTGAAGTCACTTTGACCCTTGCCTGTTACACTGAAGCTGCCGAAATGTGAGATTTCCAAGGTTCGGCATAGAAATGCATCTACTGTGCTGAAAATTTGAAAATGACTCAGGTGAGCCATTTCCTTAAACTACCTGCCTCAAGATAACTTTATTCTGTCTCCTGTTAAAAGAAATGCTGTACCACAACACATATCTATGAACAGTCTCTCTTTTCCCTGCCCCTCATTAACAGACGTCTTTCATAATTAATGTTGTTTACTGCCTTTCATCAAATATATGCCACATCTATTGGGTGAACAAGCACCCAGGCTCCTAAATACCCATTAGAAAAGACTGGCAATTGTATAAAGTTCCACCTGGCTCATCAGGGCAGTTATTATAAGTATCTGGTGCCACCAAGTGCAGCCCTCAATTTGAATGACAGCTTTCATCTTCATTTTTTTTTTCAATTTCAAAAGAAAACCTAGAAGCCTTTTAGAGGCTGTAACAAAACAATACAGATGCTAAAATAAATCAGTGATACTTTGAAAAACCCCTCATGTAAAGTGTGTGAAATATCTTAGCATATTTCAAGCCAGACCCCCAGGTAAATGATGACTTCTAATAAGGCACATGACAATCTCAATTATGAGAATCATTATTCCATGCTCTGCTTGCCATTTTATATTCCCAGCAGGATATTTTTCTTCTCATCAAGAGTTTCCAAGGCTGTCTACTGTTCTGTATATGTAGAGAATATTTAAAAGCCCTCCCCCAAAAAAAGGCGAACTAATTTTAAAAAGCCTTGTCAAGTGGTCAGACAGACTGGAACTGGAGGATTATAGGTAAGAGGGATAAAATGAAGGGTTGAAAGATATAATTTCTCTTTCTGTGGTGGCAGCAGAAGCAGCTGCTATAGACAGGCAATTTAAAGATATAGCTGCTTAAGCAGCCTGTCTGGGAAACAGGACACAACAAAACCTCACAGCAAATAATGTCCTTCATTTTTAAGAAGTAATCACTGCTGGTTGACTCTGTTGCTATCACTCTCCCCTTTCCCTTTACCCTACCCCCAATCCAGTTGCTGTTCTTTGTCATCATAGGCTGACCTCTTTATCCCTCCCTGCTTTTGCCTATCCACTTAGTACTTTGGTTCTCTCTATCCCTCAGCTGGTTTTTCCTGCTGAATTAACAGTAATTCCTGGGCCTTTGACTACTGTTCCATGCTGGTAACTGTTCACCCACAAAGAGCTGGCCCCAAAAGGAGAGCCATGGCCTGAAGAGAGTGGGTACTCCTCACTGCAGATTTGTTCATTTTTCAATATGGATTTGTTTTAGAATTTGAGTAAGAAGTCATTTGGGAGGAATGATTCAGACAATGCCCATGGACACAAGGGCAATTTTGTCTGAAAGACTTAAAAGCATGAATTGGATCATTGTAGCAATTAGAATTTGACACAGAGGGACTTGCTCCAAATATAGAATCTATTTTGAATTGTGAGAGTGGTATCAGCTGAAGACGTGAATTTTAATTTAAATTTTATACTTTTATGATGTTTAAGGAAAATTTCATATTCTTCACATTTATATTATATTTTACTATTTGTTATGTGCTTTTCTCATAACAGACCTTTGCAGTAGTAGTGTAAGTTTTATACCCATTTGACAGATGAGAATACTGAGTCTTAGAAAAGTACAGTGACTTTCCTGAAGTCAGAGC
Organism: Monodelphis domestica; assembly: GCF_027887165.1. NCBI lineage: Eukaryota > Metazoa > Chordata > Mammalia > Didelphimorphia > Didelphidae > Monodelphis > Monodelphis domestica. Next base: position 100,352,372 of record NC_077228.1, on the reverse strand, counting down.
TGAGACTCAAATCTAAGTTCTTTGCCTCCAAGCTCAATGTTCTTTATATTGCCTTCTTTACTATAAATTTCTATTAGAAATCATATAGTCATAGAAATTAGGATCCAGGATTTTTAAAGGAAGTTTGCTATCTAACCTCTGATTTCATACCTACTATAACTGGAACATAAATGATTGATCCAAGGACAAATAATCAGTCAGTGGCAGACTTTTCCTCCTCAGTACACTATATGATTTCTGTCATTGAAGGCTGTTGTTTCTCAGGAAGTTATTGGGAGAAAATACAACCATCAAAATATTTATGTACTAGAATTTATCATCATGAATAATGTATCTATCAATCAAATGTATTTATTAAGCACCTATTCTATGCCAGGCACTAGGTTAGGACTGGGGAATACAGAGGCAAAGAATGAAATAATCCCTGTTTACAAGATTATATTCTTTTTTATTATTCAAAGATATTTTATTTCCCAATTACATGTAATAACAATTTTCAACATACAACATCCTTCTCTCCCTTCCCTCCCTTCCCCACTTCTGGGATATTAAGCAATTTGATCTGGGTAATATGTGCATCATTCAAAACATTTCCATCTTGGTCATTATTGTAAGAAAATACTCTTCTAAAACCAAACCTCAAAAATAAAAAAATACATAAATAAAATAATTTGAAAAATAGTATGCTGTGATCTGCATCTGACTCCAACAATTTTTCCTCTGAAAGTGGATATCATTCTTTGTCATAAATCCTTCAGAAATTTCCTATATCATTGTGTTACTGAGAGTAACTAAGTCTTTCACAATTGATCATCATACAATATTGCCACTGCTGTGTATAATGTTCTCTCAGCTCTGCTTATTTTGCTGTGCATCAGTTCATGCAGAACTTGCCAGCTTTTTTTCAGAAATCATCTTGCTCATCATTTAAAACATGATATTCTAACAATAAGGTCTGTGTAGACAACAGATATACATGATTATATGTATGCATTATTTTAAAGACCTGAAACCTGACTTTCAATGGTCATATGCATCATCATTTATAATGATAATTTTTATCTTATGTACCTACCGACATTCATATAAATTAGTACAATTTGAGTTTAGTTCTTCTATATTTGGCTTGGAAACAGAATGCCTTTGTAATCAACACAACACCTTAAGATGGTTAAAAGGATGCCCAGGAGAGGAAATAGAATGTACTCCTTCTATACTTCACTTGAAAGATCAGCAAATCTTTTTTCCATATGCTCTTGAAAGAATGAGGTTGGGGATGAAAAAAATAAGAGACAAATGATAGCATACCACTTGTCAGCTTACTATAATAATAATAATTATAATAATTAAAATTGTCTCTTTATAGCACTTCAAGATTTTCAGAGTGCTTTAAAATATTATCTCATTTTATCCTCCCAAAGCCTCTGGAAAGTAGGTGTCCTATATTTTACAGATGAGGAAACTGAGGAAGTGATTTGCTTTTATTCATACTGCTAAATGTTACCGAATTCTGAATTTTAACTCAAGGCTTCCTAATTCTAGGTTTATCCACTATATCATCTACCTGTCTTCATAAGAATATCATCATGAAGAATTGGAAAAAAATTGTTTCTGTAAGTAGGCTCAATTTTTAATTATTAGATCTAAGATAAAGCACTGACAGCATGTTTACTAGTTTTGATGAAATTTAGAAAGAGTACTCAAGGAGATAAAAATATAAATAGATTGTAGAGTATCTATTTGCTGGGCCTTGGCCTACTTATGAAAAGATTTTTTTAATCAGTTACTTCTGGACCTCTATGTAGGTATGTATGTATGAGTTTGAATGAATTAGTGCTAGACAGAAACTGACAGAAAAAAGTTGTACTACCTCCAATAATTTTTACAGCAAAAATAAACAAACAACAAACTGTAAAAAGAATAGTAAGCTTCATTCCCTGTTAGCTTTTAAATGAGCTGGAGAGCTTTTCTTTGTGGAGATAGTAGTAGGGAATATTGCAAAATGAAGCAAAGATGGCCCAGGTGTTAATTCCTGAAACAGAGAGCTATGCTGTCTAGGGGTAATAATGTTATAACTCATAAACACTTGTAAGAAATCATCACCATCATAAAGTCATAACCCTTAATACAGACAAAATAAGAAAGGTGATAAAGCTTCCTTGTTTGAAACATATTGATAAAACCTTCAAAAGCAAAACTGGGAACTGAGAATAGACATTTACCACCTTATTCACCAGTTGGTTGCTTTTTAAAACATATGTTTGCTGCCCAGAATATTGAAGGCACACCTAAGGGATGGTAAAAATTACAGTTTAAGCAACAAGCCAGCGGAAGTCCAGGAGATTTCATTTTAGTTTGTGTTTTTTGAAGATACCACTTAAGTTAAGAACCATCATTAACTGAATTACAACTTCAGTTGCCATATTTTAAAGTCATGTTAGAAAGAGTGCATGCCACAGTACAGTGTGTCTAACTTTGCATTATCTTAGCTAGATAATGTTTTTTTGAAAAGCTCTTTACCTGGAATTTTAACAAGTTAATCAGTAGCAATTCATTATAATTTTTCTGTTCCATATTGCAATGTAAAGATAGCTAAAACTCTGAATTTTACTTTTGTGGTTTTTCCCCTTCCCCTACAATGAAGACATCCATGATTAAACATCTCATAGATAATTGGGTAAAATGTCAATCTGCCTCATAGGATTGTGCAGGGCTTGGAAGTACAGCTGTGTATCATCTGACTATATGTGATCTGGTAGACACAGCTGAATCATGTGGGACTTAGTGAAACTCTAAACCAGAACTTCAAGAATAAATGATTCAATACTGTATTCATATAATCAAATAAATATGCATACATTCACACCTGCCCATTATTTCCTTCTGTTATCTTATCACATTTTTGCTCCTTTTTATAACAGAATACAAAAAGATAGTATGCCTATCCACAGTGTAAGCTAGAAATACTTGTATGACTCTTGACAACCCATTTTCTGAGGCATTATAGGAACTGGGTAGACTAAAAAAAAGTTAGCTTGGAACTTATTGGTAAGATCAACTACATATTTTGATTAGGAGTTCTGACCTGCTACTTACTCTTACCATCCAATATTACATGATAAAGAAAGGTTAGGAAGAATTGAAAAATAACATTGTGTCCCAATGGGAAATATCCTCTTTATGAAAAGGGATAACACATCTTTCGTTATTAGCTTCAGACCCACTTCAAGATAATTCTTTGTTTCCCAGTAAAGTTGTTTATTAGGGCAGGTTAGTCCAGATGTCAGTATACCCTATAACTTAAAAGGTTAATACAAAAAGTTAGTATGAAGGAGAGAGAGATTTAGTTATACTATGTACTAATAGTCCCTGACCTAGGGGACAAAAGCATTGCACTGTTATTGTTGTTGGTGATGGTTAAATAGGATGGGAAAATTAGTAGAAAAGAAGATGCTTTAATTTAGGCTCCCAAATTTTTGCCTTTTTAAAGGAGTGAACTAGCTTTCTTATAAGAGACTTCTCAAGGTAGCTAGGAAGTATAGTGACTAGAATACCAGGCCAGAAGTTAGGAAAACTCATCTTCCTGAGTTCAAATCTGGCTTCAGATACATAATAGCTCTCTGTGTCCTTGGGCAAGTCATTAAACCCTTTTGCCTCAGTTTCCTTCTCTGTAAAAAGCCAGAAAAAGAAATGGCAAATCACCGCAGTATGCTTACCAAGAATATCCCAACTGGGGTTATGAAGTCAGACAAAACTGAAAACAACTGAACCAGGGACTTTTCAATACTGCTTATAACAGTCTTTTAGCTGACATCTGTCCAGCTACCAATGATAACTAAGTGATATTCAGTGCCTACTTTAAAGAGAAAATTGTAGAGAATGAAAAAGAGGGTTTGATTCTTTCCCCTAGTTATAGAGTTTTCTGGGTTTTTTTTAGAGAAGATGGTATAAGAAAACCCATCACAACCAATAGTTATATGTTTGAATCACATATCAATCTATATTTTCTTCTGCCTTTAAAATATTCTCTGGTAGAATTACAGAATGTTAGCACTGAAAAGGACCCCAGAGGTTATCTAGTCCAACTTTTGCCTTGAAAAGCAATCTCCCTGTAATTTCCTAAAAGCAAGTGGTTATCTACTCTTTAAAGACCACAAGTGATGAGGAACCCACTAACTCCTGGGGCAGTCTCTTCCATTTTTGAACTATTTGTTGTAAAGTTTATACCAATAAATATGAAGTAAAATTTTAAATTATTTGGAAAAAAAAAAGATCTGTGCCTGAATAACTGATGTGTTCAACAGAACATAAAAATATAATACTTGTTAATTGATTATGGGAGAATTTAAAGCAGGTCATTGCCAGTTTCCATGAATGAAGAAATATGTTAATTATTCTTCAAAATAAAGTTTCTTTAATGCAATAATATTTTAAAGAAGCAAAGAAAAAAGACAATCATTCAGAGATATTAATAGGATATTTAATGGAAGAGAAAATTGCTTTCTGCTTCTTTCAGAAAGTCAAAAATTTATCACTATTGAATGGGGCATAGAATGTCTAGATTTTTAGGGTCCTACCACCAGTAGAGAAATATACTGATTTAGAAATTTGCAACACAAATTGTTGAGAAACACTCCAAAGGAATAGAACTTGTGTATTAGGTTCACAGAAATCTCTTGAAAATATGGGGGACTTTTTGGGGAGGGTGAAGTATGGGGACAGATTTTTTTTTTATTACATTGGTACAAGGGAGTCAAAGGACCTCTTTCTTCTAGTCCATGGTGTCTCCTAAATTATCTCATTAAAGATTGTTTTCCTTCTCTTCCAATCATTGCTGGTCTACAACTTCTCTGCAATTTTTAGCCCTTGAGAATTACCTGGGAAATCTTAAAAGTTAAGTGTCTTGCCTAGTGTAGTATGCATGCTCTTATTCACTCTCTCAGAATGAAGCCTTTTAAATCTATCCATCAACTAATTTCTAACCATTGTCAGGCCACTTGACCTCAGAGAGGAAAAGCCTCAAATTTCACAGGAAGTTCCAAGCAACTTTTTTAATAACTCCAAAGCCAGTGAATGAGCATTTTAAAGCAATTTATACTCATCATGATTCTCCTAGAAGTAGGCTTATAGAAAGCCTTCATTCATGGAAAGATGCCCTTCTAGGTCCTCTGGGCATTCTTAAGACACCCATTAAATCAGAATCACATAGCAGTTGAACCTAGATTTTTTGACCCCAAAGCCAGCTCTCTATCCTCTATTGAAAGATGTCTCTTAAGTTATTTAATTAAAGACTGTTTTCTTTTTCTTTCTAATCTTGGGATAAGTATATGAAGGATGATTCTACCTTTTGGTAATAGTTTTTCTTCTTGTTTCTCTCCTTAATCTCAACAAAAGTTATCTCTAATGAATCAAGTATGGAATAATTCTTATAAGTGCATATGTGTTTGCAGTAATTTCAATATTATGTTCTACATCTGAAATATTTATGTGGTATGTTGCTAGATTTAGAGGTATTGAATATGGGTTTTTTACTTTTTGTGCCACTTTATGAAAACTTTAAAGATAAACCATATCAGTCAACTCAAATAATTATTTTGCCTTTGATTAGAATGTGTAAGTTTTCTGACAGATTAGAGTAAAATATTCTTATCATCCTGAAGAGGTTGTTGTTTGTTTATTTGTTTGTTTGTTTTAATTTGGAGTGTTGTCAGAGGAAAGGGTTAAACCTCTAAGAACTGAATACAAAAGAACATTACTGACAAGAAGCTACTAAAATGACAGCACAATGAAACTTAGAAATAATAGCTGTGGAGCAAGCACTCTATCTCTTATTAGGCTCATCTATAAATGTTAGCTCAATTGACTTTGTCTTGGAAAAATTCCATGTAGCTAACAAAGAACATCATATCCTGAAAGTGGTCATAGAATATTAATAAACAAAGAAACAATAGAACAGAACTTTGAAAAACAGAGTTAAAGATGACCTGAGTACCCTGTAGCTGAAATGCTGAGAAACAACAGAATTAGTTTGGAAATTATTTCACTTGTGAAATGGCAGCAAGAACATTTCTTTGTCTGAGATGACCTGATGGTGGGAGAAATAACCAGATAGGAACCTCATAAAGATTTTTTTAAGTTATCATATTTACTGAAATATATAAATAAAAAGTTGGGTGGGAAATAAAACTAAAATTCTGACTGCCTTAGTAATCAGATCTTCTCACAAAAGTTGAGATATTTGTTTTTGAACTACTATTTTTCCCTTGGTCGACTTTCATCCAAAAGATTGTTTGAAGGGATTAAAATGTCATATTTGAAGCCAGAAATTTCTTATTTTCCATTTGAATACACATCCTTACAGATTCAAGCATATTAAAAATTGTCCCTGGAACCATGAAAAACAACAAGATGCATAGGGTTGTCTTTTTGAGATTGTAACTTGTAATTTTAGAGCAGATGTGCATTCAGTTTCTCCCAGGCACTAGTAAGAAATTTAACCAATGAACATGGATATGGGTGCACACTAAATGTGAAGATTTCAAGCAAGTATATATAGCTCCAAGTTGGGGCAATTGAATTATACAGAAGATTTATGAATATGGCTGTGAGGGTTTTCTTTTTCTTTTTTAGTGGGAGTAGAAAGGCTAAGAGTAAAGTTGCTCTGTTTCTATATTTTAGGATTGGATAAATAAGTGTACTCTTTGCCTTAGTTACTTTTTTAGTAACAAATCTTATGATATGTAGTTAAGATGAAAGAAGAAAAGATAACATCATTAATTAATTTGAAGAGTAACAAAATATGTCTTAATAGAAACATTTTAAATGGTAAAGGAAATTTTGTCTTTGAGGTATTAAATTGTGGTACTTTTTATTGCTTTAAACATAGATCCTGAAACAAACATATTTGGGCTCTACAGATTTAGCTGAAGGATTGCTTAAGTTCAATTCATTTGAGATCAGCTTTTTCCAATAGAAAGAATGACACATAGGAAGGGTTAATCACCAAGAAAATTATATTTTCAAGAATGCTCAAAGATTAAAAAAAAACCTTTTTGGTGCTGCTCTCTGCAAGTTATTCAACTCACTCTGATTCAATACATCAAATATTCATCAACTATTCATTATGCCCTGTTAGGTACAAAGCAATATGCTGGAAGCTAAATAAAATTAAAATAATAACATATATGTATATTAAAAATACATAGAGATACATATATAAGCATATTTACATGTACATATGCTTATATAAAATAACTAATATTTATAGAGCAATTTGGGGTTTCCAAAGTGCGTTATTTATTTATTTTGCACAAGAATTGTCCTATTGCTACAAAGCATATTATTTACATTATTCCAATGGATTCTCTAGGCAACCCTGTAATATAGGTATCCCAGGTACTATTATTTTCATTTTCACTAATGAAAGTGAGACTTTCAGAGAGGTTAAAGGGTTTTTCTATAGATAGGGCCAATGGCAGAGCTTCAGACTCTTTAGTATACCATTTTCATTGTATTAGGCAGAAATTCTAAGCTATGAATTCCTTTCCTTGCATTGTTAGAAATCCTATCTATATCCACCTCTGTCATTCTGTGATATTCATTCTTGCCTTTTAAAATATGGTAGCCTACATTTGTTTCCTTCTATAAAAGATATCTCTTAAACTTTTGAGTATAAATGAAGATAGAGAACTAATTACTTCCAATTTTTATCTTAATTTGATAGACTTCTTGTTTGTTAAGGCATCTATCTTCTACCAAGTGTCTTGAGTCTATTATAACAAAGTATTATTTGTTAATATGGGCTTATGAATAATAGAACTGGTAGCAGTCTAAAGTTTTGACACCCACCTCAAAATTATGGACTTCCTTTGTTATGATGTATTTGGTTAAGGGGATAGGAGGAAGGGCTAGGGTAATGGAAGATGTTATCCTTTTACATTTCATATTTACTCTGTCATCAATAACAAAATGGTACCTTGATTCATACATCTGAATGGAAACTTATAATTTCCACATTAACTGAAAGCCTTGTGAAATGTTAAAGTGTCCTTAAGAGATGTAGTTGGACTGTTAGAAGAAAACTAATTTGGAGAATACAGTGGAATCATGTTTCATGGTTTCCTGTACTCCATTCACCATTAGCTAGCAGCTGCCTTGTACATAGCTGATTCCTGACATCATCAGTATTAAACCGTGACCTACTTTCTTTTTGCTCCCAGTTAATGTTGTTATAGAGTTCTGGCTCTAACTGAACTAGAAGTTGCTGATGATTCAGATGCAGGGTGTGATTTTATAAATGCAACCTAAACAAGTGAGACAGCTTTAAAATTACCTACTCCCTTTGGTGCTCCCCATATTGATATCCTTAGAGAGACTTATTCTGGAAACACTCATATGGACAAAATGGCCCTACTTACATACCAGAAAATTTTAGTCTTATTATTCAGAATGCTCATCTCTTCCCTACTAGTTTTCAAGTCTTTGCCAGTGGTGTCAACAGAGATGGCAATCTATGATAACAAAATTGTAACCCTTTCTTCCTGCTATTATCCATGTAGCGCTGACATCTATAAACCCACTGCTACTGTAACAGCTGGGATTCTTGTCCTAAATCAGGAAACAAACTGTACTTACTGAAAAGTCCTAATTGTTGCAAACATTTTCTGACCACTGGAGAAGAAATGTTACTGGACATTTTAATTTTTCAAGAAAATAATAAAGAACAGCTTCAAAGGAATCCAATCAGATTTGTTGGAGTTACAAGCAGATGGATTATTCTCACAATTCTAGAGTTTGTGATGTGTAAGTTTTAATATGATTAATGTTTAAGATATGGTCCTTTCTACCTATTGAGAAAGAACTCTATTATGAGTTTTCTGTGTGTGTAGAGGTTGAGTTTTATATACTGGGATGTTTCCAGATGTGTCAGTACATCGCACCAAAGCTCTTGGCATGCCTATAATTGTTAAGTGTAATCCGCTAACGTAATGACGATGAATTTAAACTCCTTTCTGGCATTGCTGTCTTCTAGCCATGTTATTTTAATGAGCACTTCTCTTGTAGTAAATTTTTAAGCAATCATCTCTTATCATTCAAAAGATCACCAACTTCAAATTATATATTAGAATATGATTTTATCATTTAAAATAGAAATGAAAGTAGTCTGGGAAACATTGATCTCTATGTTTGCCTACATTGTTTCTTGGCTTAGAGAGACTTTCAGATATTTATCAGTTTGTTTGATATCAAAAGAGACCTTTAGTAGAAGGACTAAGCATAATGATGAAGAGATGGGCAAACCCAGCTGTGTTTTGGGTTCATTGAATGTCTGAAATGATTTTGCAAATGCTTTTGATTTGATAAAACCCAGAAAATCTTTTTTCCCAGACTCCTATGAGATTTTTTTAAATCAAGATAAGTAAATGATGGATTTGCATGTTTCATTTGTATCTGAAATAGTCAAATTTAATAATTGATCTCATTTCCAATCATACCATTTCTCCCTAAAATGAGTTATTTCAGAAAATCTACATTGATTTTAGTAAGAAAATTTTATCTTAAAATTCTTTCCTTTTTTATTTCTCCTTATAAACTTAGCCTATATGTCATGATATTTGTTCATTTGTTTTTCAGACACCAAATATTAATGCTGAAAAGCATAATTCTTTGAGACTTATGTTTTCCATATTTTTTTTCTGAGTATGGAAAATGGACCTGCTGTGTTGTTAACATTTTGGTCATAACTAGATTCATTTCTGTTTTTTCTCTCTATTTCTTTATTTGCTTCTTCAAAACAATGACATCTTTCTGCAGTGTGTTTTTCAGTCTTTCTGCCCAATAACTTTTTTTCTTCTCATTTCCCTTTAGACAATTGTGTCCACTCCCTCTTGCCTTCCTTAGGACCTTAATTCATGGAGAGTTCCCTCTCCCTCTTTTGTTCCTTAAATTTTTTATGTCCTTATATACCGAATTTCTCCCCCCCTCCCCTTTTACTTAAAACATGCTCAAGCTATTCCTGTTTCTACAAAAACCCTTCTATCAATATTCATTTCCAAACTTTTCAAGAACAACTGTCATTCCTATTTTCACTTCACCATTTATTCAATTCTCATACCTTTGTCTGGCACTCTGTCAAAACTGCTTTTCTTAGGTACACCAATGACCTCCTAGTAGCAAGAGTCAATGTCTTCTTTTTTTTTAATCATTAACTTACTTAATTTTGTTGTGTATTTCTTTTATTTGGAAACAACTACTTTACTTCTGAGATGATTTACTCCTTTAGTTCTCTTTTCTTTATTACTGTTCATGCTGTCTGTACTGATTCCATATTATTCTGCCACTATATGATGATATACTCCAGGTTTTGGTCTTTGACACTATTGTATATTTTATTCTCCTCCCTCTACAATATTTTCCCTGCTGATCTCATCTACTTTCATTGCTCCAGCATTCAAATATAAGTGTATTATTTCTGTAACCACAGCTGTTTGCTTTATACATTTACCTAGATGTTACATTTGTCCTCCTTCAAATTCAACATGTCCAATGTTATGTTCCTTTTTAAAAAAAAAACTATTCTTTCTTAAAGCTTTCCTATATATTAATGGAGATATGATCTTCTTTGTCATTCAGGCTTAAAACCCTAAAATAATCTTTGATTTGTCCCACATTTTAAATCCCCTCTCCCAGGGCCAATTAATCTCTAAATCCTTGTAATTATTTCTCTATAATATAATTTACATCTGTTGCCTCCATTCCATTCTGAATGCCACCAAATCTAGTTCTTATACTCATTGCATCTTACCTAGACTATTGCAATATTCTTCTAAATGAACTTCAGTCTCCTCTAGCCTATATACAAACATTAGATTACTATCTTCCTAAATTATAACTTCTCTTATCTTGTTCCCCTACTTAAAAATAACCAATAGTTTTTTATTACTTGTTGCCTTTTATTACTTTAGTACCTTATCACTTATTAAGCTGTGAAATATTTTTTCAGTTAATTTTGTCTTTCTTTCAATCTACTTTTTTCTGCCTTATCTATTATCATTTCCCTGCATACACACTATACAACTGCCAAACTAGACTTCTCATCTTTCCCCAAATAGATCTTATGGTTTCTCTTCTCAGTACCTTTGCTTGCACCTGTCTCTCTACTTTGAACCGTCTTCTCCACATCCCTCAATACTATTATTCCAATTAGTACTCTTCCTTCAGGTTTATTTTAAATGCTCCCTCCTCTTTCAAGCTTTCCCTTTTGTAAACATCAAAATACCTACTAATAGAGCTCAATATTTTTCTACTGAATTTATGTATAGTTAATAAATGCTTTATCAATATCATAACTTGATAAAGCAATATAAATTATTTATAATTTCTTTTGCTCTTTTATTTACTTCCTACTGTTATCATTTATTCCTTCCAATTTGGCAGATATAATCAGCACTCTACCCTCCATATAGATATTTTAACAGAATTTTAACACCCTCAGAAACTTCCTGGATCGTTGCTTTAGTGGCCATAAACATTTTGACTTCTATCACAATTTTATTCCTAATATACCCAACCGATATCACACATTTTTCAATTGCTTAGGACCCTCAAGTTTTCTAAGGAGCTTTACAATCATAAAATATAATTATTTACTTATAAAATGACAGGTTCATTTCCCCTTATTGCTCTATGGTTGCTAGTTTGAAATCCTAGTATGTCATCTGCCTTAGGCTGATACTTGCAAACCATTAGTATATATGGAGACCAGAAAGATTTTAATATAGCTAGAGAGCATAACTTCAGAATATAGTATAAAGCATTTAATCTATTCCTTGATTGTTTGTCTTGCTGGTTGCCTAAACTATAACTCACATATGATCAATAAAAAACACATAATAAGAGACATAGCATCAAACTAAAGATGTTTCTATGTAATCCTAGAAAGGTAAATTATTTTCAGGTCCCCTGAGGAAAAGAAAATTTTTTCCAAGGTGGCATTTTCAAAGTGCTTTGGCAATCATTCAAGGAGTAGAAAAACTCATACTGATGTATTCTTTATTTCCAGAGGAATTTAGAGAATTTCCCTTTATATGGCATTTATCATTTTATGGATCTTGAATATTCTATGTGTTTCTGAACATTTATTATGAGCAATGCACCAAAGCAAATGCTACAGATGATAGAAAGAAAAACCCAAACCCCTACCTTCAAAGAGCTTACAGTCTAGTATTTGTTCTTCACTAGGAAAAGCCTCCCCATGAATACTACAAACCATTTCATTTGATAGAATATGAAATCTTTGAAAATAGTGATGGTTGAATTTTTTTCTGCTGTAAACTCACTAGCTGTCCCAATACTTAACATGTAAGGGGTGCTTAATAAATGCTTATTAATTCTGCTTACCATTAACAGAGAAGGCATCATTTGCTGTTGATTTCAAAGAATTTGTGAAAGATATTTAGATATACAGCTCTTGATGGGACAAAAATGGTTAAGGAAAAGTGTTCAAGTTTTTTTTTTTATTTTTTACCTAAATATCTGACAATATTAATCATTTATACTTTGGTTTATAAATAAGAAATAAGAAAAATTTTGATATTTACAATTATAAATAAAGTTCTAAAGTCCTAATAATTAATAGACTGAATAGTTTACTTGACATTGTCATAATATAATGAAATTTGTCACAAAACTCAGTAGACCGTTGTGTAAGAAATGTATTGTATTTAGGCATTTTTTAGTTAAAAGTTAAAATTTATTATTAAGATTTCCCAACAGCAACAGAAGACTTGGCAGAGGAGAAAATTTTCTCTGTGTTTAAATATTTAGGTGCTCTAAAAGCTCATTAAATAAGAAGTCATTTTCAAATGCAACTTACATATTAGGTAACAGTGAGATGAATGAATGGCATATGCAGTATTCAGAATCTATCTCAATGAAAAGGTTTTTGCTTGTTTGTGTTTTAGATTGGTCAAACTCACCAATTTTTAAAGCAAACAATTTTGTCCATTTTGTTTTATTTAAAAATTACAAAATCCATTTAGTTCATATTATGTGTTTATATGCTTAAACACTGATCTGTATTTTATTTGCCAAAAGTTACCATTTCAAAATATTCTTATGTGACCCCCTATATGACTCTGTCTATAGACTCAAACAGGCTGTATATATAGTGAGCCACTATATATGAAATTAGGATGAGTAACCATAAATCTCAAAGGCTGCTTTCTTTCATCTGTGTGTTTATCTAGAAATAATAACTATTATAATTTGCACAATATTCCCTGTAAGGGATAGTATTTATTACAAATGAACTAAATACATTTCATGAAAATTGTCAAATCCAAATGACTTGCTCAGTCTAGAATTAACTATGATTTGTCTAACAATTAAAAACCATTTCTAAGGTATGTAAGAAGTTTACAGGAGACAGAACTGTAACATGTTCATAACCTAGTTTTAATGCTAAATCTAAATATCTTAGATAGATGGGGAGAGGTGACAGGGAAAAGAACATGCATTTATTATTTATTAAGTATAGGCCAGAGACTGGGCTAAACACTTTACAAATATTATCTTATTTAATCCTCACAAAAGCCTTGGAAGCTAGCTGCTATTTTACAGTTGAAGAAACTGAGGCAGATAGTGATTTGCCCAAGATCATATAGCTACTATTACACTAAATCTAAGTCTACTTATTGAGTAAATATTTATTAATAATATAAACAATGCATATGCTAGTACAGATTAACCTATCAAAAATATAATTTATAACAAAAGCCACTATGCTTTCTTTATAAGAACTGAACAGCTTACAAAAAGAAAAGAAAAAGAAAGGAAAACCTGCAATATCTAAAAGTACCCCTGAAAGGAGATTTTCTTCTGGGTAATAGAGTTGGCACTACAAGATCAAAAGGCCAATTTTATCTATATTGTGACGGCAGACCAAAAGGTTTTAAAGTATTCCTATCTCCATGTGCTTGCTTTTGTGTCCCATTAATGGCATTTAAATTATAGCCCCACTATAGCCATATAGTCAAAACATCCTGTCATCTGATGAGACACCATATTATAATCTGTCAGGATGCCTCATTTTACAGTTCTTTTATATACTGTACTTGTCTTCGTTTCTTTTCTTTGCTAGAAAAATAGTAAAACCAACTACCTTTTAATGTAGATATATGTGTGTTGGCATAGACAAAAAAAAAAATTAGACCCACATGGGTTTAGACTGGTTTAATTGAATTAGAATCTCAGATAAGTATTATCTTTCTCTCCATCTGTCTCTTTCCATAATTCTTTTGATAAGATTCATGCTTTTCTTTAGTATGGATCCACAGATAATACCAAATAGAATTGAGTTTCATGTTTATTAGAGAAAAATTAAAAATTAATAACATTTATTGATTCTTGGTTAAAATATACCTCTTTCCAATATGTAACATTTTCAGGGGAAAAATCCTGTAAAATTTTGTGAATAAATTAATTACCTGGGAAATACATAACCAAGAAGGTCAATTTTAACATACCCCTTAAAAATATCATGAAACCAAAATAAGTTTGTTTATTACATAGGTTTAAGTTTGACTGGGCCCTACTTCTATAAGATTTCTTAAATAAGAGTCTTGAAAATTCCTTTTTTTTAAAACTCATGCCTTTTATCTTAGAATCAGTATTATGTGTTGGTTCTAAGGCAGAAGACTGATAAGAGGTAGACTGTGAAGATTAAGTGACTTGTCCAAGTTCACATAGCTAAGACGTATCTGAGGTCACTTTTAAACCCAGGAATTCCCATCCCTTGACCTGGATCTTTATCCATTGAGCCACCTATTAGCCCCCCCAAATTCCCTTTTAACTTAAATTCATACGTACTGGTGAGCTTGGTACACATTCCTCTGTAGGTACAGTGACTCCACTAGATTAGGAAGGAAAAAATAGATTCTCAGCTCTGATTCGGGTACTTGGGCATAACAGTCTCCTACCTCTCTGTGATTTTAATTCCTCAATTTCTTTATTCAATTTTTCAAACCTTGAAATTCAACAGAGAGAAAAAATACAGCAAATTTTCACATAATCACATTTTATTTCACTAGGTTAATTGATAATTAGCTGGTGTAGATTTCTTCAAAACATTGACTTTTTGTGGGTAGAGGGCTCTTAAATTCAATCTTTGGATTTTTAAGTATTGTCAATATTACTTTGCTTTTAAGTTTGTAAAGAAAGTGTAGTGGGAAAAATACAAGTTTTGTCATCAACAGACCTGGGTTCAAATCCAACTCTTGTTATTTACCTCTTCTGAGACCTTAGGCAAATCACTTTTCCTCTTTTTCCTTTTTCCTCATCTGCAAATTGAAGGGACTAAATCAAATGATCTGTAAGATCCATTTCAGACCTAAAATGTTTTTCTTTCCTATATACAATAACAACATCTATTTTTCAACAGTCAAGGCTATATTTTCTGCTGTTATACTTCTAAAAAAATACAAAAAATTATCTCTAATAAGGTAGTATATGTGGCAGTACCAGGAATGAAAGAAATCTGTATTTGTGAGATGTTAGGTACCAAATAAAGTCTAAACTTTTTTGCCTAGCATTCAAATCTCTCTATGTTCTGGCTCCAACTAACCATCCAAGTTTTATTTTACATTTTCCCCTTTCATATACTCTACACTTTGGTCACACTGGACTAATTGATATACCCATGAATCTCTTATCTTTTCCCACACCAATACTTTTTGCTGATATCTTTTTCTTTACCTAGAATGCCTTTCCCCAATTTCTGCCCTTTGAAATTCTATCTATCCTTGAGGCCTGAACTAAAATATAGCAATGTTCATGAAATGTTCACTGAAACTGGACTCTCCCCAGCTTTCACACTGAGGCATTAGATTAGATCCTTCTTTCCCCCCTGACACTTTCTTCTTCCTAACATTTCCTGTTACTTATAAGGGTATCAACATCTTCCCAATCAAGCTCTGTTTCCTATCAGATTCGACTATCTCTTTCCCCCTTGAATATCCAAATATATCTACCTTTATAAAATAATATAGGCCTCTTTCTGTCCCTTGACACTGGAACCAACCTGGTATGGGTACTCTTTACCTCATATCCCGAAAATATCTGATAAGCTGGTAGTCTCCCGGATTCAAGTTTCTCCTCACTCCAATCCATCAAATTGATCTTCCTAAAGATCAATTTTTTATAAACTCCAGTGGTTCAATTCTTTAGGATCAAGTATAAAATCTTCTGTTTGGCTTTTGAAGCTCTTTTTAATCTTGTCCTTCCAATCTTCTCATATTTTCCCCCTCCACAGTTTCAGAGATACAGTAACACTAATCTCTTGTACACTCCATTCCACCTGTTCTTACTCTGAACATTTCCATTGGCTTGGCTCCCATGACTAGAACACTCTCCCTACTCATTTCTCCCTCCTGACTTCCTATGCTTCCTTCAAGTGTTAGCTGAATTCCTACTTCGGCAAGAAGACTTTCCAGGACCTTATTAATCTTATTAATCAGTGTCTTCTGTCTAAGAATACTATTTGTCCTATATACATTTTATTTGTACTAGTTGTCTGTAAATTGTTTTTCTCAATACTTTCAGGGGAAGGACTATTTTTGCTTTCTATTCAGTGATGATAGCAGTTAGGTAGCATAGTGAATTGAGAGCTAGACCTAGAGACTGGAGATCATGGGTTCATATTTCTCCTCAGACACATACTAGGTATATGACCCTGGGCAAATCACTTAGCCTCAATTGCCTACCCCTTACTACTCTTCTGCCTTGGAATCAATACACAGTATTGGTTCTCAGACAGAAGGTAAGGGTTTAAAACAAATAAAAATAAAATTAATGCTTGTCGACTTGGCTTGACTTTCCCTTTTGGATTGTTATACTTTGCTTGCACTATTTGAACACACTTGTTTGGGTAGAAACATAGCATATGGTTCTTAAATATCATTTATTGCAACATTTGCATTTTATTCATGAGTAAACAGAGGTTGAAGTCAGGGATTGTACTCTTTTCTGTGTATTCTTCATAGTGCCTCCTTGGTGAAAGTAGGTGTCCAATAATATATTATTAAATTAATCCTAGAAACAGTCTTTGACTTTAAGAAATTTCAGATCTAGAAACACCTTTTGTTTCATTTGCATGGTCTCTATGAGCAGCAAATTACAAATAGAGACTGTTCCAGTATAATCCTCTTTCAGAGACTAAATCATCTTTTCCCACAATCAAAGTCTGTGACTTGGCAGATACAGAATTGTCAGAATACTGGATCTGTCTCTGGGGCTGTGGAACCAAATGTTTTGGTCAAAAATAGATTTTGGCATCCATTAATGTGATGAGGAAAAAAAGTTCTAAGGGACAAATGAAGAGAGTAGTGGAAAGAATTTTCTCCAAGCATAAAAGAGTAATTGAGAGACCTTACCTCCATGGAGAGTACTTAAACTTAGTACTTAATCTCATGGGCCCAATATCATTATAGAGTACTTGCCACTACTATTGCATTTATACAGCCATGCAAGCCATCCTGCAAAGAGCTGTTTTGGACTTTGTATAGCATCTATATTATACAACTTTTAAGGACCAATATAACTATGAGTTATCATAATTGTAATTATTGTCCTTAGTGAAAATAATGGTGGCATGTAGGTGGCCCAGTGGATTGAGAACCAGGCCCAGAGATGGGAAATTATGGGTTTAAATCTGACCTTAGGCCCTTCCTAGCTATGTGAACATGGGAAAGGCACTTAACCCCAAATGCCTAAACCCTTTCTACTCTAAGTGCAAATGAATGCACAGTTAGTGATCATTTTCAATTATAAACCAAACAGGAAATAAGGTTGGGAGAGGGGGAGGAATGAAACAAAAATTATCTGGCTTATTTTCATTTGGTTAATATTCAATTTATGGTGAACATTTGCTGTGGAGGAGAAAGCAGGGATGTCAGTAGAGCAAATCCACATGGAAATTGAACATCTAAGATATCTCATACTCCCCAAATAACCAATTTCATATATTCTTACTACTTGTAAATATTTTATTTGCTTTTTCAACATTATTTTTTAAAAAGTCATTTTAGGCATCACATATTTTGGGCAGAGAAGAGAAATCAGCTTCTTTCTCCTCTTTGCCTTTGTGCTGGTTAAAGACTTTCCAAACCAATGAAAAAGCCAAATCTGTCTCATCAATCTAATACCCTCATACAAAAGATGCTCAATAGAACTTGTACTGCATACCTGAAAGGGTATTTTATATATACATATATATATATATGTATATATATACATACATATATATTCATATATATTTATACATACATATACAGATATATATATAGGTAAACTTTAAAATACTATGCAAAATACAGTATAAAAGTAATTTTTATTTATGTTATCACTTCTTTATTTTTCTATTAAAGACTCCATCAGTGATGGTGAACCTTTTAGAGACCTTAGAGACTGAGTGCCCAAACTGCAACCCTCATGTGGCATGTGAGTCCCCCAGATTCTTACCTCAGATAAAGGAGGGAAAAAGCACCACTATTGGGCTGCTGAGCAGAAAGGCAGGTCATGGGAGAAATGTCCTTAGGCACATGTGGAGAGGAAGAAGGGAGCAGAACCCTCAAGCATGCTCTGCTAAGTGTGCATTCTCCAACATAGCCCTAGATTCTGCTAAAATTTCTAAATATTAGCTTCTTTCCCATTGGATTGACTAATATTATTATTAAAGGATCATATACAGTATAGGATTTACTGTTCAAAGGAAACTTAGACCTCATGTAGCCTAATTCCCCATTTTAGAACAATGGATTGATTTGCCTAAGATCACAAAGCAATAATTGCACAAGCCAGGATCTGAATTTAGAACTTCTGATTCTCAGCCTAGTACCTGCCCCATTATTATTTTATATAAAAAAACAAAAACAGGACAAATAAACAATAAATTAATAAAAGAAATAGAGACAGTGACAGAGATGGAGACAGAGAGAGCATGGCTTTATTTATAAATCTCTCCTTGATAAGACCTGAATCACTCATGTTTTCAATCTCTGGACTTATCCTCAGGGCAGATAGAAGACAATTCATAATGCTAATTCTCCCAAATTTAAACATAAAGTAAAAAAAATAATACTAAAATACAAATAATCCTAATGCTACCAAAAAGAGTAGATATAAGAATTCAATCTTCTTGAAGCAAGATTTCAAATTGGGATCTTTTGGAACCTGCCACCGCAGCATAACTTTTAAGTGACTACAAATAATCGTACTATTCAATACCTACAAAGTGCTGGTTTTCCATCCATGGAGAAATTAAGTAATTATCACTAGTACTATTTGTTATTTAGCA
The DNA here is from genome assembly GCF_027887165.1 of Monodelphis domestica. Classification (NCBI taxonomy): domain Eukaryota; kingdom Metazoa; phylum Chordata; class Mammalia; order Didelphimorphia; family Didelphidae; genus Monodelphis; species Monodelphis domestica. The sequence continues at coordinate 100,333,021 of NC_077228.1, read as the reverse complement.
GCTTTAGAATCTTAGTGAATAGAAATGTCATTTGTGCATTAACATGCAAAAAAAAACTGTAAAGATACCTTCTCATTATCCCTTGGATAAATCCAGCTTTGTGTGAAAGAACTGGACTATTGTTTTTTTTTCACATTTTCATATACAAATGACTGGCTGTGAGTGTCCTGGATTTTCCATTCTCTACATGGAGATCAAATGTTACACTCTTAAGTCTTTGCATCAAAATGGTTTGCACCTTTTTGTTAGCTTCTTCCTTAAAAGAACAACACAAACAAAACATTATACAGATTCTAAAGAATAATATATGGGAATGAAGATTGTTCCTTTATCATTTTAATATATAACATTTTTCCAGGAAAAACATTGATATATGCCTTCTTATTCTAAGTCTATTTGTTAATGTGGTGATACAAATCTCCACTGGGCCTGATTCCAGACTATAGAAATCTCTACCCTAATTCTACCAGTAATACCTATGTTATAACAAGCTCTCATTAGTGCCTGCACATTCCAAGTCTCTCAGGGTATTAATAATTATGCACACTCTGTCTTTGTCCTGCTCATTTCAATTCCTTCACATTTATTTTTTATTAATCATAAAACATAGAAGATTTTAATGATCAGTTAAGGGGAACCATCTTTTGTTTTCAAAATACTATTGACAACTATACAGAATGTTTGAAAATGTATGTAGCACATAAACCACTAGGGGAAATGGATAGTTTTATGTGTTTAATATATTTCATGGTACAGTATGAATACGTATACTTTATCCTGTTATATTATGCTGATATTGAGATATATATATATATATATATATATATATATATATATATATATACCTATTCTGGAGATAGAATCCTCAAACTTAGTACATGTTTTTTGAACTAAAGTGATTCTTTAAATAATCTTGCTATATAAATACGGATAATATGCATAATAGAGTCAGAGTAAACAGATGTAAGTTCAAGGCCTGTCTCTAATACATGTTGAATGTGTGCCACTGGACCTGTAGATTTCCTATACCAGTGAAATCATAGCTTCCCCTCTCTACTCTATATCTACATACTATTTCGTTCTAGAATTCAAGCAATGGTATAATTATACTTACTATATTTACCAGAATATTTACTTCTATTTTACCAAAATATTTTCCTGGTATTTACTGTTACTTTTGCATATTTTTCTTCTGACCAGACTAGAATTTATTTTTTGTTCTAATAGAGCAATCGAACATAGAGAATTCTTCTACATGAATAGGCAAATGGTTGTTTATCTGTTATCTCATCAACCCGGGGTCTGCATTGCAAAAGTATTCAGAATATTTCTCCATCATTAAATACAGTTATGTTCATAATGGCTACCATATAATTACCATTAGATTCTTTTAGACATCAATGTATTTATATGAATGTGAATCAACCCTGAACCCTATAACTAAGACATTACTTTATCTCATACTGCCAAATAATGATAGGCAGAAAGCATTGAAATTCACAGCCTCCACTTAAAAAAATGGTAATATTCACAAGCATATGTTCTAATAACTTCCTTACACAGTTGAGTTGTAATTTGTGGATGGGAGTCCAGGGGGTACTGAATAGCAAAGAACAATATGCCAGTTCTATGGGCAAAAAACTCATTACTTAGTATTAATCAGGACCTGCAGGGCAGACGAGAGGGCAACTTACAAGGTTTGTTAGTGTTTTTTCTAAAAAGAGTACTATATTATATTACAAGATCCTGGTCAGTAAGGGTAGCAGTACATCATCAGAGGCAGTCATTTTCCTGCTGCTTTAAAGTGGAAAAAAAAAACTTTCATAGTAAAGTCAATTTCCTGAGTACATTGTCTCCAAGTGGCTGTGTACTAAAAGTACAGATCAATTGAAGATCCCTTCATTTCCAGATCTGGGCAATTTTCCATTGCTGTGGTTACTTCGAAAAATCTTAAGCCAGATGTGCCAACAACTACTTTTTGACATTCAGAATCCATTGACTTTGGGATGTAACTGGAGTTTTTAGATTCACACTTTCCTAAAACTCTATAGATCCCTTGACCTTTATGGCTTATTTTTTTTTCTCCTTTCTCATAATCCTTGATCTGTTAGATCCATGTAGGAGAGGCTTCCTAGTAATTTCCTTACCAAATTTCACAAACCATCCTTGTAAACCAGATTAACATTCTGTGAATAAATAAACAGTCTGTGGTTCTGATTGAAGGGCACACATGGGTTACACAATATTTGAATTACCAAGAAATGCAATACTGTACAATGAAACCTGTTAATTACAGTCTGTAAAGGGACTTTTTGTGAGCTATTCACACAGATGCCCGCTGCAGGGTATAGCAAAAAGAAAAAAAAAACTGAAATTAAAAAGAAAAAAACTGCCTCCACAGGCGGCTTCTTTGTTCTTCAATTTCTTGATTACTAGTATAACCACAAAAAAGTATACTGAAATTTCTTTCTTACAGACTTATCTCTTGTTTTCATAAAGCAATTTTGTTGATGGCCAGCCTATTCTGGTAATTTTTTTAATTCCCCCTGTCTCTACATTTTAGGAATATTCCTGGATCTTCTCTTCCTAGGGGAACATTTTTTAAAAATTTTATTTAGTCAATTTGGAATATTTTTTCCTTGGTTACAAGAGTTATGTTCTTTCCCTCCCCTTCCTTAGCCAACGAGCAATTCCACTGGCTCTTAGGGGAAATTTTAAATTGGGTAGTGTATAGAAGACTTATTTATATAACTTTTCTGCTTCATTATAAAAGTGTCCTTTTCACACTAGAAAATTAACATGGTTAAACCATAAGCTATTGATGTAGTAAGATTTGTTTTTATCTGAACCTGTGACTTCATCTATATGGGGACATTTTTGTGTAAAAACTCTCATCACTTGCATAGATAGCAACTCTTCTACTACATAGTTTTAAGAGAATTTAAGATAGAAGGGTATGATAGGGAGCAGGGAAGGGTTTGAAGTTTAAAAACTAATAGTCTAAATGACTTGTCCATGATCACATACCTAGCTAATCTGTGTCAAAGAAGAACTTTGATACAGGACCTAAGACCTACTAAAGAATACTAGAGTGTGGATTTCTATTTGACATAATTTTTAGGATAAAACATTTAATAAATGCACTTTCTTTCATTCATGTTAGACAAGCTACAACCTATCCATGCCTTGTTGTTCAGTCATTCAGTCTACTGTCACTCTTTTTTAAATTTAAATTTATTTTTTTGTTTGTTGCATTAAAGTACTTAGTTGATCCCTCCTTCTCTCCCCTTCTCCCATTAGAGAGGGCATCATTTGACAAAAAGACATATGTATATATAAAACTTCATGATTTCATGGACCATAGTTATCCATGGGGTTTTCTTGGCAAAGATACTAGAGTGGTTCACCATTTTCTTCTCCAGTGGAACAATGTCTTAGCTTTTTCATATATAAAATGAGACATCTAAGACTTTAATTTATAGATAATCCTTAGTATCACTGTTAAAATATTATAATGTAGAGCTGTATTTATATATATATATTAATTTTGATAATTTATTTGTATTCTAATTTCCTAATAAGAATCTCTAAGACCTTTTTAAAAAATTAGTTAATTTATTTATTTAGAATATTTTTCCATGGTTACATGATTTATATTCCTTCCCTCCTCTCCTCTCTCCACCCCATAGCCAGTGAGCAATTCCACGGGGTTTTACATGTGTCATTGATCAAGACATATTTCCATATTATTAATATTTGCATTAGGGTGATTGTTTAGAATCTTTATCCCCAATCATATTCCCATCAACCAATGTGATCAGGCAGTGTTTCTACTTCTACAGTTCTTTCTCTGGATGTGAATAGCATTCTTTCTCATATGTCCCTCAGAATTACCCTGGATTATTACATTGCTATTAGTAGAGAAGTCCATTACATTCGATTGTACCACAGTATATCGGTCTTTGTGTATAAAGTTCTTCTGGTTCTGCTCCTTTTACTTTGTATCAATTCCTAGAAGTTGTTCCAGTTCACATTGAAATCCTCCAGTTCATCAATCCTTACAGCACAATAGTATTCCATCACCATTAGATACCACAATTTTTTCAGCCATTCCCCAATCAAAGGGCATCCTCTCATTTTACAATTGTTTGTCACTATAAAAAGTGT